>NW_027254225.1:0-7075 GCF_044704955.1 Pristiophorus japonicus
CCTCTCTCATTACGTAACACCCAGTCTAAGATGGCCTCCCCCCTAGTTGGTTCCTCGACATATTGGTCTAAAAAACCATCCCTTATGCACTCCAGGAAATCCTCCTCCACCGTATTGCTTCCAGTTTGGTTAGCCCAATCTATGTGCATATTAAAGTCACCCATTATAACTGCTGCACCTTTATTGCACGCACCCCTAATTTCATGTTTGACGCCCTCCCCAACATCACTACTACTGTTTGGAGGTCTGTACACAACTCCCACTAACGTTTTTTGCCCTTTGGTGTTCTGCAGCTCTACCCATATAGATTCCACATCATCCAAGCTAATGTCCTTCCTAACTATTGCCTTAATCTCCTCCTTAACCAGCAATGCTACCCCACCTCCTTTTCCTTTTATTCTATCTTTCCTGAATGTTGAATACCCCTGGATGTTGAGTTCCCAGCCCTGATCATCCTGGAGCCGCGTCTCCGTAATCCCAATCACATCATATTTGTTAACATCTATTTGCACAGTTAATTCATCCACCTTATTGTGGATACTCCTTGCATTAAGACACAAAGCCTTTAGGCTTGTTTTTTTAACACCCTCTGTCCTTTTAGAATTTTGCTGTACAATGGCCCTTTTTGTTCTTTGCCTTGGGTTTCTCTGCCCTCCACTTTTCCTCATCTCCTTTCTGTCTTTTGTTTTTGCCTCCTTTTTGTTTCCCTCAATCTCCCTGCATTGGTTCCCATCCCCCTGCCATATTAGTTTAACTCCTCCCCAACAGCACTGGCAAACACTCCCCCGAGGACATTGGTTCCGATTCTGCCCAGGGGGTGATGAACACAGAGACCTGGGGGTATATGGGCACAAATCATTGAAGGTGGCAGGGCCGGCTGAGAAAGTGGTTCAAAAGCATATGGGATCCTGGGCTTCATAAATAGAGGCATAGAATACAAAGGAAAGGAAGTTATGATGAACATTTATAAAACACTGGTTCAGCCTCAACTGGAGTATTGTGTCCAATTCTGGGCACCACACTTTAGGAAGCATGTGAAGGCCTTAGAGAGGGTGCAGAACAGATTTACAAGTGTTGGTCCAGGGATAAGATACTTCGGTTACATGGATAGTCAGGAGAAGCTGGGGTTGTTCTCCTTAGAGCAGGGAAAGTGGAGATGAGATTTGATCGAGGTGTTCAGAATCATAAGGGGGCTAGACAGAATAGCTGGAGAGACACCGTTCCCATTGGTGGAAGGGTCGAGAACAGAGGACACAGATTTAATGTAATTGGCAGGAGAACCAAAGGCAACATGAGGAAAACGTGTTTAGGCAGCGAGTGTTTAGGATCTGGAATGCACAGCCTGAAAAGGTGGTGGAGGCAGATTCAATCGTGGCATTCCAAAGGGAATTGGATAAGTAACTGAAGGAAGACAATTCACAGGGCTACGGGAAAGGGCAGGGAGTGGACTAGCTGTAATACTCTCGCAGAGAGCGGCACGGACTATATGGGCCTAATGGCCCTCTTCTGTGCTGTAACCGTTCTCTGATTCTATAATACACCAGAGCCTGTCTCAGTTATTACTACACTAGACCCTGCTCCAGTTTATATTACCCCATCCACCACGTTAAATATTCACTCCCTCCACCACCGGCGCACCATGTCTGCAGTGATTACTATCCACAAGATGCATTGCAGCAACTCGCCAAGATATCTTCGGCAGCACCTCTCAAACCTGCGACCTCTTCCACCTAGAAGGTCAAGGGCAGCAGGCTCATGGGAACACCATCACCTCCACATACCCCTCCAAATCACACACCATCCTGACTTGGAAATGTATTACCATTCCTTCATAGTCGCTGGGTCCAATTCGTGGAACCCCCTCCCTAACACTGTGGGGGTCCCTTCACCACACGCTCTGCAGCGGTTCAAGGTGGCAGCTCACCACCTGCTTCTCAAGGTCAATGAGGGATAGACAATCAATGTTGGCCTAGTCAGTGACACACACACCCACATGTCAGGAACCAATAAAACAATGTCCCTGTATCAGTAATTACTGCACTGGGCCCTACCTCAGTTATTACTGCACTAGAACTACTAATATTGTTCTAGGCCCTGTCTCAGATATTACTGGAATATACCATGCCTTTGTTCCTATTACACAAGACCCTGTCTCTGTTTATATTAAACTAGACAAGGACACGGTTGATATTACACTTGCCCCATTCTTTCATATTACTAAAATAGACCATGTCTCGGTTTATATTAGACTAGACCCTGTCTCAGTTATTACTGCACTAGACCATGTTACACCCAGGTCAGGTACAGCACGATTTAGATACAGTGTAAAGATCCCTCTACACTGTCCCATCAGAAATTCCCAGATCCTTTAATGCACAACTCACATTTTGGATTAAAGCTCCCTCTGCGCACTCCAATCAATTTGATTCAAGGCATATCATGAGGGCTCAGGGAGATCTTTTGTTAGACGTTGGCATCTGGTTGTGGGGGATTGTCAATGATCCATTCTTGAGAGACAAAACGGAAAGTGGAAGCTGGAACATTGGATAAATTTAAGACAGAAATAGACGTTTTCTTAATCGATAAGGTGATAAGGGGTTATGGGGAGCGGGCAGGGAAGTGGAGCTGAGTCCATGATCAGATCAGCAATGATCTTATTGAATGGCGGAGCAGGCTCGAGGGGCCGTATGGCCAACTCCTGCTCCTATTTCTTCTGTTCTTATATTATTTTAAGGTGAAAATAGGAGAGGGAGTGGATACAGGAAATCTCCACTAACACATTGTGATCTTGCTGTGCATGCTGATGAGAAGGGATCTTTCCCCAGTCTCTCCGTGGGGATCATCTTTACTTTATTCTCCTATAATTTAGAGAAATGTACCAAAAAACAATTGTTGCTGGAATCCGTTGAAACATTTGCATTTCTTTCTCTGTTTATTTCTATGCTGTTTTGGTGGGGAAACATTTATTGTGTTTCTGTCACAAATACTCTAATCTGGGACTTCTATTTCTGTGTATTTACATAAACCTCTCACTGGTTGCAATGAAGTGTTCATGGCAGAAAAATCAGATCAACAGAGTCACTTATTGATTAGTCTCAACTCACAACAAGGACTTATTTTAAGAATATTGACAGTTGGTACAACATTAATAGAAATATCTCGAACAGTGACGTTGGCTTCAGTTTTGTTCAATTAGAACAGATGTGATTTATATCAAAGGGAATAAATATTAAAATGAATAATTCAATTCTGTTGCCGAAATCAGGGGAACATCTCTGAACACGCAGCTATTCCACTGGATCTCCATTTAGTGGAAGATTTAACCCCCTGAAACTAAACAAGTGAAACCAGTGACCACAGGAGTGCCCTACAATTGTATTGATGTGTGAGCTTTTCACATATCGCAACTGCTTTACAGCCAATGAAGTACTTTGGAAGTGTGGTCACTGTTGTAATGTAGGAAATGTGGCAGCCAATTTGTGCACAGCAAGATCCCACAAACAGCAATGAAATAATGATCAGATCATCTGTTTGTCAGACGTTGGTTGAGGGATAAATATTTTCCCTGGAAACCCTGGAGAACTCCTCGGCTCTTTAAAATCCATGTCCTTTAAATCCACCTGAGTGGGAAGATGGGGCCTCAGTTTAATGTCTACCCCGAAAGACGGCACCTCTGACCGTGCAGCACACCCTCAGTACTGGCATCGGGCGGGTTGGCATAGATGATGGGCTCAGGTCTCTGGAGTGAAGTTTAGTATCTGTGACCTTCTGAGTCAGAGGCGAGAGTGATCCCACTGAGCCGAGGCTTGAACATATCACAGCTTGTATTTTAAAATGTTGCCACTCAGCTCATCGTGTCTGAAGTTCAGGGCCTGATCCCAGTCGTATACCAATTTGTTTAATTATCAGGGGCGAGTTCTCTTTTCCCTGGGATGTCATTCCCACACTGGGATTTCCACCGGGTCCATGTAAAAGTGTCAGCGATTACACAAGGAACATGTGCAAGTGCCCGAGGCAGAAGGACTCACAGATCTTGAGTTTTACTCTGTGTGAGCTCTCCATCAGAGCAGCTGGAATCTGGGACTGTTCTCCTTAGAGCCGAGCAGGTCATGGGCGACTGAATAGAGGTGTTCAAAATCACGGAGCGTTTTGATCGGGTAAATTGGGAGAAAATACATCACTCACTCCTACCATCCATCCCACCCTCAATCCGTCTCTCCTTCCCTCCCTCGCTCACTCTCTCCTGCCCTCCATACCACCATCCCTCCCTCCATCAAACGCTCCCTCCCTGCACCCATCCCTCCCTCCCTTCATCCATCCCTCCAACCCTCCATCACTCCACCTCTCCCTTGCTCCACTCCTCCCTCCCTCCATCCCTCCCTCAGCCCAATCGATTCTTATTATTTCTCTTTGCAGTGTTTCTGTTTCCATCGATGAGAATTACTGAGCTGGGATTTTCAGCACCCAATTCCTTCACCAGGCTTTCGTATTAACAAATAAGAGAGAGAGCGATGACAAATATATATATTTAACACCCCACCCTGAAAATAACTGACAATACATAAAATGGTGACCTTTCCGGAGAGGGAGTTGGCTGGGGAACTGGCACTGGCTAGAAATTCTAGTTTGGGCAGGCAGGATATTTTTTCTTTTTTTAAATCAAACAAATAAGGGTAACAATTTAAAACTTGTTTGAAGACATTGTCGACTTCCAGCTGCTCTTTATCCCTCCCCCTTCTCACTGTTGAGGACGGGCCAGTGCCCGCCTGGAGCTCGCTGCCCTTGTGTGTACGGGACGGTAGGACACAAGCTCTCACTACGCTGACAGACTTGGAGAAGCTGGGGCTGTTCTCCTTACAGCAGAGAAGGGTGAGGGGACATTTACCAGATTGGTACCAGGGATGAATGACTAGAAACACTAGTTCGGACCCAGCTGGACAATTGTGTCCAATTCTGGGCACCACACTTTAGGAAGGACGTGAAGACTTTCGAGAGGGTGCAGAAGAGATTTACTGGAAACACATCAGGGATGGGGGATTAAAATTATGTGGAGAGACTGGAGAGGCTGGATCTGTTCTCCTTGGAGGAGAGAAGGTTAAGGACATGTTTAAAAGAATGGTACCAGGGATGAGGGACTTCAGTTATTGTGGAAAGACTGGAGAAGATGGGATTGTTCTCCTCAGAGGAGAGAAGACTAAGAGGAGATTTGATCGACATGTTTAAAATCATCAAGGGTTTAGGTCGAGTAAATAAATAGAAACTGTTTCAGATGTAAGGTGATTGACAAAAGAACCAGAGGCGATATGTGGACGAACTTCCCGATACAACCACTGGTTAGGATTTAGAGTGTTCTGCCTGATAGGGTGTAGATACAGATTCAATGGTAGCCTCCAAAAGGAAATTGTATAAACACTTGAAGGAGAAAAAAATGCAGGATATAGGGAAATGCGAGGGAGTGGGACTAACTAAATTGCTCTTCAAAAGAGCTGGAACAGACACTTTGGCTGAATTTCCACCTTCTGTGCCATACTAATCTATGAGTGACCATAATATGGTTGAATTTCAAATTCAGTTGGAGGCTGAGAGAGTTGGTTTTCAAACCAGTGGCCTAAGCTTCGATAAAGGAGACTACAAAGATATGAGGGCAGTGGTCGCTAAAGTGGACTGGGAAAATAGATAAAATATGGGATGGTTGATGAGCTTTGGCAGACATTTAAGGAGATATTTTGTAACTCGTAACAAAAATATATCCAAATGAGAAGGCAAGACTGTAAGAGAAGGAATAACCATCCGTGGCGAACTAGGAAAATAAGGGATGGTATCAAATTGAAAACAAATGCGTACAATGTGGCCAAGACTAGTGGGAGGCCAGAGGATTGGGAAACTTTTAAAAGTCAGCAAAGAACAACTAAACATATCAGAAAAAGAGGGAAGATAGATTATGAAAGTAAACTATCATGAAATATAAAAACAGATAGTAAGAGTTTGGACAGGTACATAAAAAGTAAAAGAGTGGCGAAAGTAAATGTTGGTCACGTGGAGGATGAGACTGGGGAATTAATAATGGAGAACAGGGATATGGCAGAGATGTTGAACAAATATTTTGTATTGTCACGGTAGAAGACACTAAAAACATCCCAATAGTGGATAATCAAGGGGCTATAGGGAGGGAGGAACTTATTACAATCACGATCACTAATGAAGTAGTACTCGGTAAAATAATGGGACTAAAGGCGGACAAGTCCCCTGGACCTGATGCCTTACATCCTAGGGTCTTAAAAGAAGTGGCTGCAGAGATAGTGGATGCATTGGTTATAATCTACCAAAATACACTAGACCCTGTCTCTGTTTATATTACACTAGACCCTGTCTCTGTTTATATTACATGAGACCCTGTCTCTGTTTATATTATAATAGGTCCATCTCTGTTTATATTACACTAGACCCTGTCTCTGTTTATACTACACTGGACCCTGTCTCTGTTTATATTACATGAGACCCTGTCTCTGTTTATATTATAATAGGTCCATCTCTGTTTATATTACACTAGACCCTGTCTCTGGTTATATTACACTAGACACTGTCTCTGTTTATATTACACGAGACCCTGTCTCCGTTTATATTACACTCGACCCTGTCTCTGTTTATATTACACGAGACCCTGTCTCTGTTTATATTACACTGGACCCTGTCTCTGTTTATATTACATGAGACCCTGTCTCTGTTTATATTATAATAGGTCCATCTCTGTTTATATTACACTAGACCCTGTCTCTGTTTATATAACACTAGACTCTGTCTCTGTTTATATTTCACTAGGCTCAGTCTCTGTTTATACTACACTGGACCCTGTCTCTGTTCATATTACACGAGACCCTGTCTCTGTTTATATTACACTAGACCCTGTCTCTATTTATATTACACTGAACCCTGTCTCTGTTTATATTACACTGGACCCTGTCTCTGTTTATATTATACTAGACCCTGTCTCTGTTTATATTACACTAAACCCTGTCTCTGTTTATATTACACTAGACCCTGTCTCTGTTTATATTATACTAGACCCTGTCTCTGA
>NW_027254226.1:0-7072 GCF_044704955.1 Pristiophorus japonicus
GGGGGAGGGGGGGGAAGAGAAGGGGGAGGGGGGAAAGAGAAGGGGGAGGGGGGAAAGAGAAGGGGGAGGGGGGAAAGAGAAGGGGGAGGGGGGAAGAGAAGGGGGAGGGGGGGAAGAGAAGGGGGAGGGGGGGGAAGAGAAGGGGGAGGGGGGAAGAGAAGGGGGAGGGGGGAAGAGAAGGGGGAGGGGGGAAGAGAAGGGGGAGGGGGGGAGAGAAGGGGGAGGGGGGGAAGAGAAGGGGGAGGGGGGGGAAGAGAAGGGGGAGGGGGGGAAGAGAAGGGGGAGGGGGGGAAGAGAAGGGGAGGGGGGGGAAGAGAAGGGGAGGGGGGGGAAGAGAAGGGGAGGGGGGGGAAGAGAAGGGGAGGGGGGGAAGAGAAGGGGAGGGGGGGAAGAGAAGGGAGGGGGGGGAAGAGAAGGGGAGGGGGGGGAAGAGAAGGGGAGGGGGGGAAGAGAAGGGGAGGGGGGGGAAGAGAAGGGGGAGGGGGGAGAAGAGAAGGGGGAGGGGGGAAGAGAAGGGGGAGGGGGGGAAGAGAAGGGGGGGAAGAAAAGGGGGAGGGGGGGAAGAGAAGGGGGAGGGGCGGAAGAGAAGGGGAGGGGCGGAAGAGAAGGGGGAAGGGGGAAAGAGAAGGGGGGGAAGGAGAAGGGGGGGAAGGAGAAGGGGGGAAGGAGAAGGGGGGGAAGGAGAAGGGGGGGAGGAGAAGGGGGGGAAGGAGAAGGGGGGAAGGAGAAGGGGGGGGAGGAGAAGGGGGGGGAGGAGAAGGGGGGGCAGGGAGAAGGGGGAGGGGAGGAGAAGGGGGGAAGGAGAAGGGGGGAGGAGAAGGGGGGGAGGAGAAGGGGGGGAGGAGAAGGGGGGGAGGAGAAGGGGGGGGAAGGAGAAGGGGGGGGGGAGGAGAAGGGGGGGGAAGGAGAAGGGGGGGGAAGGAGAAGGGGGGGGAAGGAGAAGGGGGGGAAAGGAGAAGGGTGGGGGGAAAGGAGAAGGGTGGGGGGAAAGGAGAAGGGTGGGGGGAAAGGAGAAGGGTGGGGGGAAAGGAGAAGGGGGGAAAGGAGAAGGGGGGGAAAGGAGAAGGGGGGAAAGGAGAAGGGGGGGAAAGGAGAAGGGGGGAAAGGAGAAGGGGGGAAAGGAGAAGGGGGGGAAGGAGAAGGGGGGGAAAGGAGAAGGGGGGGAAAGGAGAAGGGGGGGGAAAGGAGAAGGGGGGGGAAAGGAGAAGGGGGGGGGAAAGGAGAAGGGGGGGGGAAAGGAGAAGGGGGGGAAAGGAGAAGGGGGGGAAAGGAGAAGGGGGGGGGAAGGAGAAGGGGGGGAAAGGAGAAGGGGGGGAAAGGAGAAGGGGGGAAAGGAGAAGGGGGGAAAGGAGAAGGGGGGAAAGGAGAAGGGGGGAAAGGAGAAGGGGGGAAAGGAGAAGGGGGGGAAAGGAGAAGGGGGGGAAAGGAGAAGGGGGGGAAAGGAGAAGGGGGGGAAAGGAGAAGGGGGGAAAGGAGAAGGGGGGGAAAGGAGAAGGGGGGGAAGGAGAAGGGGGGGAAGGAGAAGGGGGGGGGAAGGAGAAGGGGGGGGAAGGAGAAGGGGGGGAAAGGAGAAGGGGGGGAAAGGAGAAGGGGGGGAAAGGAGAAGGGGGGGAAAGGAGAAGGGGGGGAAAGGAGAAGGGGGGAAAGGAGAAGGGGGGGAAAGGAGAAGGGGGGGAAAGGAGAAGGGGGGGAAAGGAGAAGGGGGGGGAAAGGAGAAGGGGGGGGGGAAAGGAGAAGGGGGGGAGGGGGGAAAGGTGAAGGGGGAGGGGGGAAAGGAGAAGGGGGGAGGGGGGGAAAGGAGAAGGGGGGGAAAGGAGAAGGGGGGAGGGGGGAGAAAGGAGAAGGGGGGGGAAAGGAGAAGGAGGGGGAAAGGAGAAGGGGGGAGGGGGGGGGGTGGAGGGGAGAAGGCTGAACGGGCCGGGCCCAAGACTTTGGGCAGGGCCCGTCCCCAGCACCAGATTTACAGGTAAGTGGCGTTGGGTTGGGTCTGGGGGAGGGAGAGAGAGGGAGGTCGGTTCGGTTCGGGTCGGAGGGAGAGAGGTTCGGTTCGGAGGAAGGGAGAGGGAGGTCAGGTCGGGTGGTGGAGGGGGGTGGGGGGGAGGAGTGCGGGTCGGCTTGGGTCGGGTCGGGGGGGGGGGGGGTTGATGGGAGGGAAGTCGGTTCGGTTCGGGGGGCAGGGAGGGAGGGAGGGAGAGGAAGGTCGGGTCGGGTGGGGGGGGAGCGCGGGTCCGGTACGGTCCGGGGGCTGGGGGGGGGAGGGGGAGCGGGAGTCGAGTCGGGAGGAAGCAGGAGCTGGGCGTGGGAGGAGCCTTATTCACGCAGCCCCAGTGAGGCCATTCGGCTAGGGCTAGGGGCTGCGTGCTTCGGGCCCCTCCCACACAGTTTTGGGCGCCTGGAGCTACTGCACATGTGCGCCCACTGTAGCGTGCATGTGCAGAAGTCCCGGCACTGTTTTCAGCGCAGGGACCTAACTCCATCCCCAACTGCTCGTGCTGCGCTGCGCCTGACTCAAGAGGACCAGCAGGGAGCCGGAGAATATGGAAGTTTTTTTTGGGCGCACTTTGTGGCGCGAAAAACGGGCGTCCAGGTCGGGGCTGCACCGTTCTAGGCGCGGCCCGAAACTTGGGCCCTTTATTGCTGCTCTAGCAGTAGCCTGCTAACTTAACATAAAGCACCAAGAATCAATTATAAAACTTCCCTGGGCTGTATGGCACAGGGCCCTTCTCACTGAGCTGAGTAAGTGGGCGGGTAAGTGGAGCTGAGTCCACGGCCAGATCAGCCATGATCTTGTTGAATGGCGGCGCAGGCTCGAGGGGCTAGATGGCCTACTCCTAATTCTTATGTTCTTATGTTATGTTCTAGTCAGGTCCTATTGAAACAACCATGTTCTAAAAGAATAATGCTTAATAAAAATAAAATACAACATATCTTCCTATGAAAATAGGAACGTGTCATTTAAGAAGTTGGTACCAAGCAATCTAAAACAATGGAAAATGTACTACTTAAGCAACGCACGGGCAGACAGTGAGAGAAATGGGCACAAAGTTACTGGGACCCAATTACCATTAGTTACCTGGGAGAAATAAAGTTGCTCTATAAAACAGCAAGAGATACGTATTTACACAACACATTCCCATTTAAATGTGACTGTTTAGAAACACATTAAATCATATATACCTGGGTTAGGATCTATATTTGCCAAAAGTTCGAGGTGGGATCGGAGTCGGTTCAGATTAGCTGGGTCTGTTGTCCGTTGCAGGACAATTGTCAATTCCTGAACACTCTTTGCAAAAGATTCTGGGGATTGGAGCTAGATACAGAAACAGAGAGGGAGAGAGAGGTAAATACTTGTTAAAATAAATAATTGAAGTATGATTTCTGTAATTTCTAAACAAAATTATCCGATGCACAATTAGTTTATCAGATACAGATCAGTCATGATCTAACGAGTGGCAGATGCAGTATAATGTGGATAAATGTGAGGTTATCCACTTTGGTGGCAAAAACGCAAAGGCAGAATGAAGGTAAGGAAAAGGGGAGGTGCAACGAGACCTGGATGTCATGGTACATCAGTCATTGAAAGTTGGCTTGCAGTTACAGCAGGCGGTGAAGGCGGCAAATGGTATGTTGGCCTTCATAGCGGATTTGAGTATAGGAGCAGGGAGATCTTACTGCAGTTGTACAGGGTCTTAGTGAGGCCTCACCTGAAATACTGTGTTCAGTTTTGGTCTCCTAATCCTGAGGAGGGAGTGTAGCGAAGGTTCACCAGGCTGATTCCCGGGATAACAGGACTGACATATGAGGAGAGACTGGATCGACTGGGCCTGTATTCACTGGAGTTTAGAAGGATGAGAGGGGATCTCATAGAAACACATAAAATTCTGACCGGACTGGACAGGTTAGATGCAGGAAGAATGTTCCCAATGTTGGGAAAGTCCAGAACCAGGGGACATAGTCTAAGGATAAGGGGTAAGCCATTTAGGACTGAGATAAGGAGAAACTTCTTCACTCAGAGAGTTGTGAACCTGTGGAATTCCCTACCGCATAGAGTTGCTGATGCCAGTTCACTGAATATATTCAGGAGGGAGTTAGATATGGCCCTTACGGATAAAGGGATCAAGGGGTATGGAGAGTATGGAGAGAAAGCAGGAAAGGGGTACTGAAGTGAATGAACAGCCATGATCTTATTGAATGATGGTGCAGGCTCGAAGGGCCAAAGGGCCGAATGGCCTACTCCTGCACCTATTTCCTATGTTTCTATGTTTCTAACTGAATGGTGCAACAGGCTCAAGTGGCTGAATCCTATGGGGCCAAGTTTTGGTCTGAGTTGCTCCTGTTTTTTTTGGAGCAACTGGTTTAGAATGGAGTATCTTAGAAATTGCAATTCTCGGCATTTAGTTTGCTCCAGTTCTAGTCAGTTAGAACAGTTTCAGTTTGGAACAGATTTTTTTTCCAAAAGGGGGCGTGTCCGGCCACTTACACCCATTTTGAAAGTTTAGGCAGTGAAAATATACTCCAAACTAACTTAGAATGGAGTAAGTGTAGATTTTTGTACGCTCAGAAAAACCTTGTCTACACTTAGAAAATCAGGCGTAGGTTACAAATCAGGCGTAGAGAATGGGGGGGGGGGGGTTTAAAAGAGAAATTTACAAACATTAAACACTTCAGTTTTACAAATAAAGAGCCATCATCAATAATAAATGATAAATACATCATTAAATGAACCAATAAAATCAATCACAAAAAATTAATAAAAAATAAAAAGAATTTAAAAATCAATAAAAAAATCATTTTCTACTTACCGACTGCAGCACCCCGGGAGTCCTCCAACAGCGTGCTGGGACACTCTCTCTCTCTTCCCCCCCCCCCCCCGCCCCCCCGCCCCAAGTGTGTCTCTGTCAGTGTCTCTATCTCTCTGTCTGTGTGTGTGGTCTCTCACTCTCTGTCTGTCAGTGTCTGTGTTTCTGACAGCGAGGAGAGGGGGTGGAGGGGGAGGAGAGGGATGGAGGGGGGTGGGAAGGAGGAGGAGCGAGGAGGGGAGGGGAGAGGGGGGAAAGAGAGGGCGGGGGGGGGAAAAGAGAGGGCGGGGGGGGAAAAGAGAGGGCGGGGGGGGGGAAAAGAGAGGGCGGGGGGGGAAAAGAGAGGGCGGGGGGGGGAAAAGAGAGGGCGGGGGGGGGAAAGAAAGGGCGGGGGGGGAAAAGAGAGGGCGGGGGGGGAAAGAGAGGGCGGGGGGGAAAGAGAGGGCGGGGGGGAAAGAGAGGGCGGGGGGGGAAAGAGAGGGCGGGGGGGGAAAGAGAGGGCGGGGGGGGAAAGAGAGGGCGGGGGGGAAAGAGAGGGCGGGGGAAAGAGAGGGCGGGGGGGGAAAGAGAGGGCGGGGGGGAAAGGAGAGGGCGGGGGGGAAAGAGAGGGCGGGGGGGGAAAGAGAGGGCGGGGGGGGAAAGAGAGGGCGGGGGGGGAAAGAGAGGGCGGGGGGGGAAAGAGAGGGCGGGGGGGAAAGAAGGGCGGGGGGGAAAGAGAGGGCGGGGGGGGAAAGAGAGGGCGGGGGGGAAAGAGAGGGCGGGGGGGGAAAGAGAGGGCGGGGGGGGAAAGAGAGGGCGGGGGGGAAAGAGAGGGCGGGGGGGAAAGAGAGGGCGGGGGGGGAAAGAGAGGGCGGGGGGGGAAAGAGAGGGCGGGGGGGAAAGAGAGGGCGGGGGGGAAAGAGAGGGCGGGGGGAAAGAGAGGGCGGGGGGGAAAGAGAGGGCGGGGGGGAAAGAGAGGGCGGGGGGGAAAGAGAGGGCGGGGGGGAAAGAGAGGGCGGGGGGGGAAAGAGAGGGCGGGGGGGGAAAGAGAGGGCGGGGGGGAAAGAGAGGGCGGGGGGGGAAAGAGAGGGCGGGGGGGGAAAGAGAGGGCGGGGGGGGAAAGAGAGGGCGGGGGGGGAAAGAGAGGGCGGGGGGAAAGAGAGAGGGCGGGGGGGGAAAGAGAGGGCGGGGGGGGAAAGAGAGGGCGGGGGGGGAAAGAGAGGGCGGGGGGGAAAGAGAGGGCGGGGGGGGAAAGAGAGGGCGGGGGGGGAAAGAGAGGGCGGGGGGGGAAAGAGAGGGCGGGGGGGGAAAGAGAGGGCGGGGGGGGAAAGAGAGGGCGGGGGGGGAAAGAGAGGGCGGGGGGGGAAAGAGAGGGCGGGGGGGGAAAGAGAGGGCGGGGGGGGAAAGAGAGGGCGGGGGGGGAAAGAGAGGGCGGGGGGGAAAGAGAGGGCGGGGGGGAAAGAGAGGGCGGGGGGGGAAAGAGAGGGCGGGGGGGGAAAGAGAGGGCGGGGGGGGAAAGAGAGGGCGGGGGGGGAAAGAGAGGGCGGGGGGGGAAAGAGAGGGCGGGGGGGGAAAGAGAGGGCGGGGGGGGAAAGAGAGGGCGGGGGGGGAAAGAGAGGGCGGGGGGGAAAGAGAGGGCGGGGGGGGAAAGAGAGGGCGGGGGGGAAAGAGAGGGCGGGGGGGGAAAGAGAGGGCGGGGGGGGAAAGAGGGCGGGGGGGGCAAAGAGAGGGCGGGGGGGGAAAGAGAGGGCGGGGGGGAAAGAGAGGGCGGGGGGGGAAAGAGAGGGCGGGGGGGGAAAGAGAGGGCGGGGGGGAAAGAGAGGGCGGGGGGGGAAAGAGAGGGCGGGGGGGGAAAGAGAGGGCGGGGGGGGAAAGAGAGGGCGGGGGGGGAAAGAGAGGGCGGGGGGGAAAGAGAGGGCGGGGGGGGAAAGAGAGGGCGGGGGGGGAAAGAGAGGGCGGGGGGGAAAGAGAGGGCGGGGGGGAAAGAGAGGGCGGGGGGGAAAGAGAGGGCGGGGGGGGAAAGAGAGGGCGGGGGGGAAAGAGAGGGCGGGGGGGGAAAGAGAGGGCGGGGGGGGAAAGAGAGGGCGGGGGGAAAGAGAGGGCGGGGGGGGAAAGAGAGGGCGGGGGGGAAAGAGAGGGCGGGGGGGGAAAGAGAGGGCGGGGGGGAAAGAGAGGGCGGGGGGGAAAGAGAGGGCGGGGGGGGAAAGAGAGGGCGGGGGGGGAAAGAGAGGGCGGGGGGGGAAAGAGAGGGCGGGGGGGAAAGAGAGGGCGGGGGGGGAAAGAGAGGGCGGGGG
>NW_027254227.1:0-7058 GCF_044704955.1 Pristiophorus japonicus
GCATGACAAACGTTGTTCCCCGTGTCCGCCTTTGGTTCTGCTGCCAATCGCCGGAAATCTGTGTCCTCTGCTTCCCGACCCTCCCAGCCAAATGGGGAACAGTTTCTCTCGGTCGACTCTGTCCAGGCCCCTCGTGATTTCGAACACAAATCTCCTCCGTAACCTTCTCTGCTCCAAGGAGAACAACCCCAGCTTCTCCAGTCTGTCCCCGTCACTGAAGTCCCTCATCCCCCCGGGAACCACTCTGGCCAATCTCCCCTGGACCTTCTCTAAGGCCTTCACATCCTCCCTAAAGTACGGTGCCCAGAATTGGACACAATACCACGGTTGGGGCCGGACCCGTGTTGTATAAAGGTTCATCATAACTTCCTTGCGTTTGTTCTCTGTGCCTCTATTTATGAAGCCCAGGATCCTGTAAGCTTTAGCCGCTTTCCCAACCTGCCCTGCTACCGCCGACGATTTGTGCCCCGATACCCCCAGCTCTCTCTGTTCATGCGCCCCCCCCCCTTTAGGATTGTACCCTTCAGTGTATATCGCCCCTCCTCGTCACTTCACACCTTTCTGCGTTAAACTGCATCTGCCCCGTGCCCGCCCGTCCCACCAGCCTGATAATGTCTTGAAGTCTCTCCCTATCCTCCTCACTGTTCACTACACTTCCACGTTTTGTGTCATCCACACATTTTGAAATTGTGCCGTGCACAACATCATCATCACTGGCAGTCCCTCGGAGTCGAGGAAGACTTGCCTCCACTCTAACAGTGAGTTCTCAGGTGTCTCTGACTCTGGATCAGTTCCGATCGAGTGGAGGGTAGCCAATGTAACCCCACTTTTAAAAAAGGAGGGAGAGAGAAAGCAGGGAATTATAGACCGGTCAGCCTGACCTCAGTAGTGGGTAAAATGATGGAATCAATTATTAAGGATGTCATAGCAGCGCATTTGGAAAATGGTGACATGATAGGTCCAAGTCAGCATGGATTTGTGAAAGGGAGATCATGCTTGACAAATCTTCTGGAATTTTTTGAGGATGTTTCCAATAAAGTGGACAAAGGAGTACCAGTTGATGTGGTATATTTGGACTTTCAGAAGGCTTTCGACAAGGTCCCACACAGGAGATTAATGTGCAAAGTTAAAGCACATGGGATTGGGGGTAGTGTGCTGACGTGGATTGAGAACTGGTTGTCAGACAGGAAGCAAAGAGTAGGAGTAAATGGGTACTTTTCGGAATGGCAGGCAGTGACTAGTGGGGTACCGCAGGGTTCTGTGCTGGGGCCCCAGCTGTTTACATTGTACATTAATGATTTAGACGAGGGGATTAAATGCAGTATCTCCAAATTTGCGGATGACACTAAGTTGGGTGGCAGTGTGAGCTGCGAGGAGGATGCTATGAGGCTACAGAGTGACTTGGATAGGTTAGGTGAGTGGGCAAATGCGTGGCAGATGAAGTATAATGTGGATAAATGTGAGGTTATCTATTTTGGTGGTAAAAACAGAGAGACAGACTATTATCTGAATGGTGACAGATTAGGAAAAGGGGAGGTGCAACGAGACCTGGGTGTCATGGTACATCAGTCATTGAAGGTTGGCATGCAGGTACAGCAGGCGGTTAAGAAAGCAAATGGCATGTTGGCCTTCATAGCGAGGGGATTTGAGTACAGGGGCAGGGAGGTGTTGCTACAGTTGTACAGGGCCTTGGTGAGGCCACACCTGGAGTATTGTGTACAGTTTTGGTCTCCTAACTTGAGGAAGGACATACTTGCTATTGAGGGAGTGCAGCGAAGGTTCACCAGACTGATTCCCAGGATGGTGGGACTGACCTATCAAGAAAGACTGGATCAACTGGGCTTGTATTCACTGGAGTTCAGAAGAGTGAGAGGGGACCTCATAGAAACGTTTAAAATTCTGACGGGTTTGGACAGGTTGGATGCAGGAAGAATGTTCCCAATGTTGGGGAAGTCCAGAACCAGGGGTCACAGTCTAAGGATAAGGGGTAAGCCATTTAGGACCGAGATAAGGAGAAACTTCTTCACCCAGAGAGTGGTGAACCTGTGGAATTCTCTACCACAGGAAGTAGTTGAGGCCAATTCACTAAATATATTCAAAAGGGAGTTAGATGAAGTCCTTACTACTCGGGGGATCAAGGGGTATGGCGTGAAAGCAGGAAGTGGGTACTGAAGTTTCATGTTCAGCCATGAACTCATTGAATGGCGGTGCAGGCTAGAAGGGCTGAATGGCCTGCTCCTGCACCTATTTTCTATGTTTCTATGTTTCTATGACTGAACAGTCCAATACGGGAACCACAGTCCCTGTCACAGGTGGGACAGACAGTGGTTGAGGGAAGGGGAGGGTGGGACTGGTTTGCCGCACGCTCCTTCCGCTGCCTGCGCTTGCTTTCTGCACGCTCTCGGCGACGAGACTCGAGGTGCTCAGAGCCCTCCCAGATGCACTTCCTCCACTTAGGGCGGGACTGGTCTTTGGGCCCAGGGACTCCCAGGTGTCGGTGGGGGATGTTGCACTTTATCAGGGAGGCTTTGAGGGTGGTCCCTTGTAACGTTTCCTCTGCCCACCTGGGGCTCGCTTGCCGTGAAGGAGTTCCGAGTAGAGCGCTCGCTTTGGGAGTCTCGTGTCTGGAGGCCATGCGGACAATGTGGCCTTGCCCAGCGGAGCTGGTCGAGTGTGGTCAGTGCTTTGATGCTGGGGATGTTGGCCTGGTCGAGGACGCTAACGTTGGTGCGTCTGTCCTCCCGGGGGATTTGTAAGATCTTGTAAGATCCTACATCATCATCATCATCGGCAGTCCCTCGGAATCGAGGAAGACTTGCTTCCACTTTAAAAGTGAGTCTTTAGGTGGCTGAACAGCCCAATACGTGAACCACAGTCCCTGTCACAGGTGGGACAGACAGTGGTTGAGGGAAGGGGAGGGTGGGACTGGTTTTGCTGGACGCTCCTTCCACTGCCTGCGCTTGGTTATATATCTGGACTTGTATTTACGCTGTACAGCCACCAGAGGGCTCATTCCCCGGAGCACCAAGGGATCCCATAATCCCTTGGGAGCACAGGTATTTAAGGAGGCTTCACAGGTTGGAGAGGCACTCTGGAGACCTGCAATAAAAGACTACGGTCACACTTTACTTTGAGCTCACAGAGTTCAGTCTGACTCTTTCTCCATACATGACAACTGGCGACGAGATACAGATAGCGAACACAAAGATGCAGAGAACAGTGGGCATCCTGGAGAAATTCCCGGAGGGAGATGATTGGGAAACTTTTGTGGAGCGACTCGACCAATACTTCGTGGCCAAGGAGCTAGATGGGGAAGAGAGCGCTGCCTAACGAAGGGCGATCCTCCTCACCGTCTGTGGGGCACCAACGTATGGCCTCATGAAGAACCTGCTCACTCCAGCGAAACCCACGGAGAAATCATATGACGATGTGTGCACACTGGTCCGAGAGCATTTGAAGCCGAAGGAAAGCATTCTGATGGCGAGGTACCGGTTCTACACCTACAAAAGATCTGAAGGCCAGGAAGTGGCGAGTTATGTCGCCGAGCTAAGACGCTTTGCAGGACATTGCGAATTTGAAGGACATTTGGAGCACGTGCTCAGAGACTTTTTCGTACTTGGCATTGGCCACGAAACCATACTTCGCAAACTTTTGACTGTAGAGACCCCAACCTTGAGTAAGGCCACAGCGATAGCCCAGGCGTTCATTGCCACCAGTGACAATATGAAGCAAATCTCTCAGCACACAAGTGCTGCTACAAGTACTGTGAACAAAGTGATGTTGTTTTCGAATCGTAACGTACAGGGCAGGTCACACGTACCTGCAGCTACACGTCCGCAGATGTCTCAGAGTCCACCATCAAGGGTGATGAATGCAAGGCCATTAACACCTTGTTGGTGCTGCGGGGGTGATCATCGTTTCCATTCATGCCGATTCAAAGGGTACGTTTGCAAGGGCTGTGGAACAATGGGACACCTCCAACGAGTGTGCAGGCGAGCTGCAAATCCTGTTAAACCTGCAAACCACCATGTTGCAGAGGAGGACAGATCCACGGAGGATCACGACAAACCAGAACCTCTGATAGAGGAGGCAGAGGTACATGGGGTGCACACATTCACCACGGATTGTCCCCCGGTAATGCTGAATGTTGAACTAAATGGACTCCCGGTGTCAATGGAGCTGGACACAGGCGCGAGCGAGTCCATCTTGGGCAAAAAGACTTTCGAAATGTTGTGGTGCAACAAGGCCTCAAGGCCAGCCTTAACTCCAGTTCGCACGAAAGTAAGAACTTACACGAAAGAACTGATTCCTGTAATGGGCAGTGCTACTGTAAAGGTCTCCTACGATGGAGCAGTGCACAAGCTACCACTCTGGGTGGTACCGGGCGATGGTCCCACGCTGCTCGGCAGGAGCTGGCTGGGAAAGATACGCTGGAACTGGGACGACATCCGAGCGCTATCACCCGCTGACGACACTTCATGTGCCCAGGTCTTAAACAAGTTTCCTTCGCTGTTCGAACCAGGAAATTCCAAGGAGCAAAAGTGCAGATCCACCTAATTCCGGGGGCACGACCCATCCATCACAAGGCGAGAGCAGTACCGTACATGATGAGAGAAAGGATAGAAATCGAGCTAGACCGGCTACAAAGAGAGGGCATCATCTCACCGATCGAGTTCAGTGAGTGGGCCAGCCCGATCGTTCCTGTCCTCAAGGGAGACGGCACCGTCAGAATCTGTGACGATTACAAAGTAACTATCAATCGTTTCTCCCTGCAGGACCAATACCCACTACCAAAGGCCGACGACCTCTTTGCAACGCTGGCGGGAGGAAAGACGTTCACGAAGCTGGATCTGACTTCAGCCTACATGACGCAGGAACTGGAGGAATCATCGAAGGCCCTCACCTGCATCAACACGCACAAAGGTCTTTTTGTTTGTAGCAGATGCCCGTTTGGAATCCGATCAGCGGCGGCGATATTCCAGAGAAACGTGGAAAGTTTACTGAAGTCAGTCCCGCACACCGTGGTCTTCCAGGACGACATCTTGGTCACAGGTCGGAACACAGTCGAGCATCTGCAGAACCTGGAGGAGGTTCTTAGTCGACTCAACCGCGTGGGGCTCAGGTTAAAATGCTCAAAGTGCGTTTTCCTGGCACCTGAAGTGGAGTTCCTGGGAAGGAGGATTGCGGCGGAGACTTCACAGGTTGGAGAGGCACTCTGGAGACCTGCAATAAAAGACTAAGGTCACACTTTACTTTGAGCTCACAGTGTTCAGTCTGACTCTTTCTCCATACACTACACTCTCAGCGACGAGACTCGAGGTGCTCAGTTCTATAGACCCACCTCCCAATCATTAATATATATCAAGAAAAGCCGTGGTCCTACAACTGACCCTGGGGAACACCACTGTATATCTTCCTCCGGTCTGATAAACAACCGTTCATCACTACTCTCTGCTTCCTGTCACGTCGACCTCCTTGTATTCTCGTCCTCAAGATATAAAGGCCAGCGTTCCATTTGCCTTTTTGATTAATTTATGTACCTGTTCATGGCATTTTAATGATCTATGTTCCCTGGATCTTTGGAGCTTTTCACTATCAAATCACTAAAATTGTGACACAGGTTAGCAAGGCAAGTAGAATTGGCCTTTATTGCCTGGGGGTCCTTGTGCATGAAACACAAAAGGTTAGTCTGCAGGTACAGCAAGTGATCAGGAAGGCCAATGGTATCTTGGCCTTTATTGCAAAGGGGATGGAGTATAAAAGCAGGGAAGTCTTGCTCCAGTTATACAGGGTATCGGTGAGGCCACACCTGGAGTACTGCGTGCAGTTTTGGTCTCCATATTTAAGGAAGGATATACTTGCTTTGGAGGCAGTTCAGAGAAGGTTCACTCGGTTGATTCCGGGGATGAGGGGGTTGACTTATGAGGAAAGGTTGAGGAGGTTGGGCCTCTACTCATTGGAGTTCAGAAGAATGAGAGGTGATCTTATCGAAACGTATAAGATTATGAGGGGGGCTCGACAAGGTGGATGCAGAGAGGATGTTTCTACTGATGGGGGAGACTAGAACTAGGGGGCATGGTCTTAGAATAAGGGGCCGCCCATTTAAAACTGAGATGAGGAGGAATTTCTTCTCTCAGAGGGTTGTAAATCTGTGGAATTCTCTGCCCCAGAGAGCTGTGGAGGCTGGGTCATTGAATATATTTAAGGTGGAGATAGACAGATTTTTGAGCGATAAGGGAGTGAAGGGTTATGGGGAGCGGGCGGGGAAGTGGAGCTGAGTCCATGATCGGATCAGCCATGATGGTATTAAATGGCGGAGCGGGCTCGAGGGGCCGAATGGCCGACTCCTGCTCCCATTTCTTGTGTCCTTCTGAACCTTGTCTGAACTGCCTCCAAAGCAAGTATATCCGTCCTTGAACATGGTTGGGCCAAACTGTCCTCTTTCTGTGTCGGGTAATGCTGTGTGTCAGGAAGGTGGTGTTTTGTTGTGTGTGATGGCGGTAAATGTTGGGATTCACCCCGCTCTCGTGCGCTTGCAGGAGGAGGCCAGTGACTGGATGCAGGACAACTGCCTGGAGTTGGGCGACGCCTACGTCATTGTCTTCTCCGTGACGGACCGGGCCAGCTTCCAGCGCGCGGGAGAGCTGAGGGCCAGGCTGAGGGGCTTCCGCCCTGGCGACAACTTCCCTGTCATCCTGGTGGGCAACAAAACCGACCTCGTGCGCTCCCGGGAGGTCACGGTGGAAGGTGAGGGGCGGGTGCAGGGGAGGGAGGGAGGGGAGGGGAGGGAGGCGAGGGGTGAGGAGGGAGGGGAGGGGAGGGCGTGGAGGGGGGAACGGGGAGTGGGGGAGAGGAGGGGGAGGGGGAGAAGGGAGGTCACGGTGGAAGGTGAGGTGAGGTAAGGGGCGGGGGGGGGGGGGTGGGGAGGGAGACGAGGGGTGAGGAGGGAGGGGGGGGTGGGAGGTGAGGAGGGAGGGGAGGGGAGGGCGTGGAGGGGTGAACGGGGAGTGGGGGAGAGGAGGGGGAGGGGGAGAAGGGAGGTCACGGTGGAAGGTGAG
>NW_027254228.1:0-7024 GCF_044704955.1 Pristiophorus japonicus
CGAGTCGGCTGCGGGGCGGACGAGACTGTCACCCACCTCCTTCAGGATTGCGCCTTTGCAAGGCAGGTCTGCAAAGAGATGCAGTGGTTGCTGTCGAGGTTCATCCCGAGCAGCTCCGTAACACAGGACTCTGTGCTCTACGGGCTGTTCCCAGGGACACACACCGAGACTGACATCACCTGCTGCTGGAGGGCCATCAACTCGATGAAAGACGCACTTTGGTCTTGCCGAAACTTGCTGGTCTTCCAGAGCAAGGAGATGTCCACGTCTGCGTGTTGCAGACTGGCGCAATCCAAGATCCAGGATTACGTGCTGACGGACCCATTAAAAATTGGTGCAGTCGCCGCAAAGGGAAGGGCCACAGTTTGAAGCCCTTCTGCCACGGTAAACCAAGGGGATGGAATCTGTATAAAACTCCCCTCGGGCTGCAATGGTAAACCTTTTGTATCCATAGAGCACCATGATCTGCAAACACCTATGTAGTGCCATGTATAATGCAAGTTCTGTTGCGTAATGCATGTTGGAAACAAATGTAACTGTACCATCACTGTGTACCGTACGGTGACACATGTAATGTAACTTGATGAACGTACCACAATGTATCCTGGATTGTATGAATCGTACCTTGAAATGTAAAGTAAAGAAATGTATTGAACGGAACTGCAGTCAGCATCCAAATGTAATGTATGGAATTGCTGACCGCATCCAAATGTACTGAACTACTTTCGAATGTATTGTGCAAATTTTTATATGAATAAAGTATATTTTGAAATTTTAAAAAAAAAGATTGGATCGGCTGGGTTTGTTGAGCAAGGGCCTTTTTCCATTGGTGGAGGGTCTATTTCGAGGGGGCATAGTTTTAAGGTGGTTGGTGGAAGGTTTAGAGGGGATTTGAGGGGGGCTTCTTCAAGCAGAGAGTTGTGGAGTTCTGGAACTCGCTGCCTGGAAGGGTGTTGGATGCAAAAAACCCTCACCATATTTAAAAGGATGGGCACTTAATGTGCCATAATCTGCAGGGTTACGGACCTAGAGCTGTTATTTGGGATTAGACTGGATAATCTCTTGTTGGTTGGCGCAGATATGATGGTAAGTACTGCAGGAATCGAATTCGGCCAGGGTGATCTCCTGGACTCGTTTCAATCGCCTGGATGGGTCGGAGAGGAATTTTCCCAGATTCTTTTCCTCAATTGGCCTGGGTTTTATCTGGTTTTTGCCTCTCCCAGGAGATTGCATGGCTCCGGTTGGGGTGGAGTGCAGAATATTTCAGTGTAAGGGGTGTCGCAGTTGTGTGTAGCGGACTGGTTGGGCTGGGTGCTCTTTACCTTTCTACCATTGTTCATTGTTCATAGGTTTATTATATGTAACCTTCAGTGCTGCTGACCGAGGGCCATGTGGCTCTTTGTCGGCCGGTGCGGACACGATGGTCCGAAATGGCCTCCTTCTGCGCTGTAAATTTCTGTTTCTGAATAGTTTTTTGGGGTACTCCAGAGGTAATGGTGCAGGAGTGGGAAGAGAAGCCATTGCAGGAGGTTCTCTATCTACATCTGGACAATTAGGAATTAAACCAGGTGAGGGCAGTCCTGCCCAGCTGGACGATGGAGGAGAGGCATTGGAGGAGGATGGTGTCAGCTGTGGCTCAGTGGGCAGCACACTCACCTGTGAGTCAGAAAGTTGTGGGTTCAAGTCCCACTCCAGGGACTTGACCACAAAAAATCTAGGCTGACAATCCAGTGCAGTACTGAGGGAGCGCTGCACTGTCAGAGGTGCCGTCTTTTGGATGAGATGTTAAACTGAGGCCCCATCTGCCCTCTCAAGTGGAGGTAAAAGATCCCATTGCACTATTTTGAAGAAGAGTAGGGGAGTTATCTCTGGTGTCCTGGACAATATTTATCCCTCAATCAACATCACAAAAAAACAGATTATCAGGTCATTATCACATTGCTGTTTGTTGGAGCTTGCTTTTATGCGAATTGGCTGCCGCATTTCCCACATTACAACAGTGACTACACTCAAAAAAAACCGTCATTGGCAATAAAGCACATTGAGATGTCCGATGGTCGTGAAAGGCGCTATATAAATGCAAGTGTTTTTTAAACTGTGGCAGAGGGGTCGAGAATGATGAGGAGGGCTAGTTCACCCGGTCACAGTCACATAGGATGTCATTTGTGACTTTGATAAGGACTGTTTCAGTGATATGGTGGGCCGAAAACCTGATTGGAGGGGTTCAAACATAGAAATGCAGGGAAGCTGGGCATGGATTTGGGAAGTGACAAGACGTTCAACACGTTTGGGGAGGAAAGCGAGATTGCAAAGCCAGAGAGGTCAATGATGAGGTTTTTTCGAGGAGAGGGGTGATGATGGCAGATTTGAAAGGGAGGGGACAGTATCTGAGGAGAGAGAATTGTCAACAATATCGGATAACATTGGTACCAGGAAAGGAAGTTGGGTGCTCAACAGTTTGCTTTGAATAGGGTAGAGAGAATAGGGCAGGAGCTGGATCTCATGGTCATGATATACTCGGAGAGGGTATGAGGCAAGGTAGGCGACAGCCGAGAGAAAGTTTTTTTTAATTTTAAAATATACTTTATTCATATAAAACTTTGTACAGTACATTCAAAAGCAGTTCAGTACATTTAGCTGCGGTCAGCAATCCCATACACTACATTTGGGTGCTGACAGCAGTTCCGTTCGATACATTTCCTTGCTTTTCAGTTCAGGTACAATTCGGTACAATACGGGATACATTGTAGTACATTCAACAAATTACATTACATGTGTCACTTTGCAGTACACGGAATGGGTGACAGTACATTTACATTTTTCTTTTCAACGTGCATTACGAAACAGACCTTGCATTGTACATGGCACTACATAGGTGTTTACTGATCATGGTGCTCCATGTACACAAAAAAGAAGTTACAAGTACGGCCCGAGGGGAGTTTTGTACTGATTCCATCCCCTGGGTTTACCGTGGCAGAAGGGCTTTAAACTGTGGCCCTTCCCCACCGTGCCTTTGCGGCGACTGCACCAATTTTTAGTGTGTCCCTCAGCACGTAATCCTGGATCTTGGATTGTGCCAGTCTGCAACACGCAGACGTGGACATCTCATTTCTCTGGAAGACCAGCAAGATTCGGCAAGACCAAAGAGCGTCTTTGACCGAGTTGATGGACCTCCAGCAGCAGGTGATGTCTGTCTCGGTGTGTGTCCCTGGGAACAGCCCGTAGAGCACAGAGTCCTGTGTTACGGAACTGCTCGGGATGAACCTCGACAGCAACCACTGCATCTCTTTCCAAACCTGCCTTGCGAAGGCGCAATCCTGAAGGAGATGGGTGACAGTCTCGTCCGCCCCGCAGCTGACTCGGGGGCACCGTGCCGTGCTGCTGAGATGTCGGCTGTGCATGAACGCTCTGACGGGTAAGGCCCTCCTCACTGCCAACCAAGCTGCATCTTGGTGCTTGTGTGATAGCTCTGGCGATGAGACGTTCTGCCAAACGAGTTCGACAGTCCGCTCAGGGAACCAGCCTGGAGAAAGTTGTGAGGTCAAGACTGGGCAGGGAGAACATTGTGGAAGTTTGGGTTGAGGTAAGGAGGGAAGAGGTAGATACAGCTAATAAGATGATCTCAGTCCATGAATTCCTCACACTTGTTAGAGGGGAGGGTGGTGGTGAAAGGGCTGAGGGGTTTTAGAAGATAGTTGGTAATGGAGAAGAGAAGTCGGAGTTTAACTTTGCATTCCAGGATGATTCTGGGGTAGTGACCAGTTTGGGCACAGGAGAGCAGGACCAATAATGCTTTATGTGGCCAGAGCAGGCGATAAATGGCTAAACCAGTTGTGCACCAAAAACAGTCAAGTCTGCATCTCTTGGATTTAAGGGAGCAAAGATGAGGGTGGGATTAGATATTTTGTGAATTAGAATGGAGGGCCAATGGCTAGACAGTTGGGAATTTGATGGTGCATTGTAAATGACGGGGAGAATTTTTTTCAGGGGTGGACACAGAAGGAAGTGGGGGGTGGGAAGGGGGATGTGAGTGGAGAGCGATACAAGGGAGTGATCAGAGATGGTCTCCAACAGTAGTGGCTCACTGATGACCAACAGGGTTGGGGACAGTACTGAGACAGGGGTAGGCTGGTGTTGGTAGTGTCCCTGCGTGCGACTACAAATCCTTACCTGCTCCTCTTTACTGTCAATGACTATGAGGTGAGACCGGGTGGAGAAGTAATGCATGTTAGCTGCATTCCAGTCCTTCACAGAGGCCTCCGAAATACTTCCAGCCGATGGCACAATGTGTACATTGGGAATCTGTAAACACACGACAAATAGTTACTCTGTGAAACATCAATTCCACGGCTTGTTCATTTCATTCCCCGTTATTACACGGGAGAAAGCAGTGTGCTGTGCAGCTCGGTGGTATCGCTGCTGTCCTAAACTCACTCAGGTTTCTCAATAGAAAACGATCCCCTCTAACCCCACACAAAGGGTGATGACGTCATCGTGCCACTGACATCGCTCGAACCCAACTTCCGCCCCTAAGTTACTGTCACTGCCGCGTATCCACCCCTCAGGTGTTGTCACTGCTCCCATTTTGATCGACTTCCGGATCCATGGACATGATAAAGAAATTTGCAGATGATACAAGAATTGACCATGTGGTTGACATTGAGGAGGAAAGCTTTAGACTGCAGGAAGATATCGATGAACTGGTCATTTGGGCAGAAAAGTGGTAAATGGAATTCAACCCAGAAAAGTGAGGCAATGCATTTGGGGAGCGTTAACAAGGCAAGGGAATACACAATACATGGGGGGATACTGAGTGGTGTGGAGGAAGAGAGGGACCTTGGAGTATATGTCCACAGATCCTTAAATGTAGCCGGACAGGTCGATAAGGTAGTTATAAAGGCATTTGGAATGCTTTGCTTTATTAGCTGAGACACAGAATACAAGAGCAGGGAAGTTATGCTAGAACTGTTTACAACACTAGTTAGGCCACAGCTTGAGTACTACATGCAGTTCTGGTCACCACATTACAGGAAGGATGGAATTGCACTAGAAAGTGTGCAGAGGAGATTTACGAGGATGTTGCCAGGACTGGAAAACTTTAGCTATGAGGAAAGATTGGATCGGCTGGAGTTTTTTTCCTTGGAACAGATATGGTTGAGGGGAGATTTAATTGAGGTGTATAAAATTATGAGGGGCCTCGATAGAGTGGATAGGAAGGACCTATTTCCCTTGGCGGAGGGGGTCAATAACCAGGGGACATAGATTTAAAGTAGTTGGACTCGCGGGGAGATGAGGGAACATTTCCTCACCCAGAAGACAGTGGGGGTCTGGAACTCACTGCCTGAAAGGGTGATAGAGACAGAAACCCTTATCACATTTAATAAGTACTTGGGTGTGCACTTGAAGAGTTGTAACCTACAGGGCTACGGACCTACTGCTGGAAGGTGGGATTAGGCTGGGTAGCTCTTTTTCAATCGGCGCATACACGATGGGCCGAATGGCCTCCTGTGTTGTAATTTTTCTATGATTCGAGGAAATTGCACAACTCGAGCTGATGTGTCAGGACATTTTACAGTTAAAGTCACAGTCGCTTGTCGGAACATACATTTTAACCAAGTGGAGAAAAGTATCTTCTACTTTTGGTACATTGTAAGAAAGAAAGACTTGCATTTATAGAGCGACTTTTTTGATCACCCGGGATGGCGGGACTGACATATCAAGAAAGACTGGATCAACTGAGCTTGTATTCACTGGAGTTCAGAAGAATGAGAGGGGATCTGATAGAAACGTTTAAAATTCTGACGGGTTTCGACAGGTTAGATGCAAGAAGAATGTTCCCAATGTTGGGGAAGTCCAGAACCAGGGATCACAGTCCAAGGATAAAGGGTAAGCCATTTAGGACCGAGATGAGGAGAAACTTCTTCACCCAGAGAGTGGTGAACCTGTGGAATTCTCTACCACAAGAAGTTGTTGAGGCCAATTCACTAAATATATTCAAAAAGGATTTAGATGTAGTCCTTGCTACTAGGGGGATCAAGGGGTATGGCGAGAAAGCAGGAATGGGGTACTGAAGTTGCATGTTCAGCCATGAATTCATTGAATGGTGGTGCAGGCTCGAAGGGCCGAATGGCCTACTCCTGCACCTATTTTCTATGTTTCTATGTCTCAATGCGCTTTACAGCCAATAAAGTACTTTTGGAGTGAAGTCACTGTTGTAATGTGGGAAACACGGCAGCCAATTTGCACACAGCAAACTCCCACAAACAGCAATGTGATAATGACCAGATAATCTGTTTTTGTCATGTTGATTGAGGAATAAATATTGACCAGGACACTGTGGGGCTGCCATGCAGACTTTGCAATTCATAAAAAAGTATACAAAGTAAGTGAGAGAAATTGCTGGGTTCCAGTTTTTAATATGAATGGTTACATGCTGGGCCAGAGCATGCGGCCAACTCTTTTCACTCTTTCAGTGATGAGTATTTTTCCTTCAAGTATTATCCAAATTAACTTTTCCACATTACTATTCAATGTGCTTCCACCACCTTTTCACACAGCTCACAACAATTTGCTGCATAATGTTGTTTTACTTTCAGTCGCTTCAGGTCGGGGGGCGGACATCCTCCTGTTGCCTCTCGTTCTTTGGCAAATTTTTTTCAATCTCTGTCCCCTGGTTAATGACCTTCTGACACTGGAAAAAGTTTATCCTTATTTACTGATCAATGTGTCATTTATATAGCGCCTTTAACGTAGTAAAACATTCCAAGGTACTTCACAGGAGTGTTATCAAACAAAACTTGACACCGAGCCACATAAGGAGGTGTGAGGACAGGTGACCTAAAGTTTGGTCAAAGAGCGTCTTAAAGGAGCGTCTTAAAGGAGCAGATGTTTTGGGGGGAATTCCAGTGTTTCGGGCCAAGGCAGCTGAAAGCACGCCCGCTGATAGCGGCTCTGCAAAAAATTGGAGCCCCACTTCAACAAAAGAAGGTGGAGTGAGATGGGTTATGGGAAAGTGGTGAAATGG
>NW_027254229.1:0-7022 GCF_044704955.1 Pristiophorus japonicus
TTGAGCAGCCTTTGTGTGGAAGAAATCTCATTCTTTGACAGTGGTGCCCTTTTTCTGAGAACCACCACTGTCTGCAGTGGGATTGAAAGCCACAGTACGAGAAAGCAACGTGGAATTCAGCAACGCGGGAGGATAAAAATGTCATGCTTTGAGTCTGCTGCTTTTTAGTGTGGGAATGGGTTGAAAGGAGAAGTCTGATTTTAAACCCTATCCCCGAGAACAGGGTTAGAATGTGATAAGTTTAGAGAGCAAAACAAGTTGGTCTGTGGGCGGTGCGGTGCCTTTCGCTTATTGGCAAACGCCAATAGCGTTGAGGAGCTTGAGGTGACCACTTGCAAATTTAAAGCCAGTTGAGCAGGCTTTTTGACGCTGGCTGGCATTTGTCTGGATAAAAAGTTAATGTCAGAAGTGGGATTCGAACCCACGCCCCTAGAAAGGGACCAGAATACACCAACCTTTGGTAAGGTAAGGATTAACAGTCCTTGAGTCTGGCGCCTTAGACCACTCGGCCATCCTGACAATGGTCGTGCAGCAGCTGCAGGAAAATGTGCTGCAAATTCTGCACACTTACTGAGCAGCCTCACAATTCTTCCTCCTGTGCAAACACACAACGCACACATTCTTACGACAGGACTTAACAGGCAGCGCCAGTCATTAAGTTCATCATCCCTGCAATGCAACCAACATTCAAACACAGGTATTTCTCGCAACAGCTCGCATTTTGTCAGCTATCGGGTAACATTTTCTGTATTGTATTTCGAAAGCGCCTTTCATGACCGAACGACGTCCCAAGGCGCTTCACAGCCAATGAAGTATTGTAAAAGTGAAGGCACTGTTGCAATGTGGGGAACGCCGCAGCCAGTTTGCACACAGCAAGATCCCACAAACGGCAATGTGATCATGACCAGATAATCTGGTTTTGTCAGTGATGTTGATGTCGGAATAAATATTGAATGAAGGTTGTAACTGCTTCGTTCCAACGTGCACCTAATTACTGGTGTTGCCCTGTGGACCTGTATGCTGCAAAATCATTTCTCGAGAGTTTACCGTCTGCCACTTCAATGGCCTTGATTATTATCTTGCCCAAAGCAAAGTCACATTTCACTCACCGGTCACTAGTTCCAGAACGGAAACTGCTGCCAGTGGTAGCGTGGCCGATCGGTCTAAGGCGCTGGATTAAGGCTCCCGTCTCTTCGGAGGCGTGGGTTCGAATCCCACCGCTGCCAGAATTTGTGGCGTGTAATATTTGCGCCCCTTCACCGCGAGCCATGAAGCAGTCGGCTCCCGCTGTGTTGTGATATGACTATTTTGGTGTGGAAAAGAGGTTGAGCTGAGAACGGTGCCTTCAGTTTGTTGGCAAACCGTTGAAGAGTTTGATGTTGCCACTTGTAAATTGAAGGCCAGTTCAACAGGCCTTTTGACGCTGGCTGCATTTGTGTGGGGAAAAATGTCACGTCAGAGGTGGGATTGCAACCCACGCCCCTAGAAAGGGACCGGAATTCGCCGACCTTTGGTCAGTTAAGGATTAACAGTCTTTGAGTCTGGCGCCTCACTCCACTCGGCCTTCCTGACACTATTGTGCCCTTGGCCGTAAGCATCAGTCTGAGCATTGAAAGGCCTCGGTCCACCAAGGCATCGACTCTGGCAACTTTCACATGCTAATACCTGACTTGTTTGGCTCTGGTGCCTTTTATACTGGCAAAATGTGTTAATGTCGGAAGTAACATTGCAAGTAATTCCCTGCCTGAGGAACGGAGCAGATTTGAGCAGCCTTTGTGTGGAAGAAATCTCATTCTTTGACAGTGGTGCCCTTTTTCTGAGAACCACCACTGTCTGCAGTGGGATTGAAAGCCACAGTACGAGAAAGCAACGTGGAATTCAGCAACGCGGGAGGATAAAAATGTCATGCTTTGAGTCTGCTGCTTTTTAGTGTGGGAATGGGTTGAAAGGAGAAGTCTGATTTTAAACCCTATCCCCGAGAACAGGGTTAGAATGTGATAAGTTTAGAGAGCAAAACAAGTTGGTCTGTGGGCGGTGCGGTGCCTTTCGCTTATTGGCAAACGCCAATAGCGTTGAGGAGCTTGAGGTGACCACTTGCAAATTTAAAGCCAGTTGAGCAGGCTTTTTGACGCTGGCTGGCATTTGTCTGGATAAAAAGTTAATGTCAGAAGTGGGATTCGAACCCACGCCCCTAGAAAGGGACCAGAATACACCAACCTTTGGTAAGGTAAGGATTAACAGTCCTTGAGTCTGGCGCCTTAGACCACTCGGCCATCCTGACAATGGTCGTGCAGCAGCTGCAGGAAAATGTGCTGCAAATTCTGCACACTTACTGAGCAGCCTCACAATTCTTCCTCCTGTGCAAACACACAACGCACACATTCTTACGACAGGACTTAACAGGCAGCGCCAGTCATTAAGTTCATCATCCCTGCAATGCAACCAACATTCAAACACAGGTATTTCTCGCAACAGCTCGCATTTTGTCAGCTATCGGGTAACATTTTCTGTATTGTATTTCGAAAGCGCCTTTCATGACCGAACGACGTCCCAAGGCGCTTCACAGCCAATGAAGTATTGTAAAAGTGAAGGCACTGTTGCAATGTGGGGAACGCCGCAGCCAGTTTGCACACAGCAAGATCCCACAAACGGCAATGTGATCATGACCAGATAATCTGGTTTTGTCAGTGACGTTGATGTCGGAATAAATATTGAATGAAGGTTGTAACTGCTTCGTTCCAACGTGCACCTAATTACTGGTGTTGCCCTGTGGACCTGTATGCTGCAAAATCATTTCTCGAGAGTTTACCGTCTGCCACTTCAATGGCCTTGATTATTATCTTGCCCAAAGCAAAGTCACATTTCACTCACCGGTCACTAGTTCCAGAACGGAAACTGCTGCCAGTGGTAGCGTGGCCGAGCGGTCTAAGGCGCTGGATTAAGGCTCCAGTCTCTTCGGAGGCGTGGGTTCGAATCCCACCGCTGCCAGAATTTGTGGCGTGTAATATTTGCGCCCCTTCACCGCGAGCCATGAAGCAGTCGGCTCCCGCTGTGTTGTGATATGACTATTTTGGTGTGGAAAAGAGGTTGAGCTGAGAACGGTGCCTTCAGTTTGTTGGCAAACCGTTGAAGAGTTTGATGTTGCCACTTGTAAATTGAAGGCCAGTTCAACAGGCCTTTTGACGCTGGCTGCATTTGTGTGGGGAAAAATGTCACGTCAGAGGTGGGATTGCAACCCACGCCCCTAGAAAGGGACCGGAATTCGCCGACCTTTGGTCAGTTAAGGATTAACAGTCTTTGAGTCTGGCGCCTCACTCCACTCGGCCTTCCTGACACTATTGTGCCCTTGGCCGTAAGCATCAGTCTGAGCATTGAAAGGCCTCGGTCCACCAAGGCATCGACTCTGGCAACTTTCACATGCTAATACCTGACTTGTTTGGCTCTGGTGCCTTTTATACTGGCAAAATGTGTTAATGTCGGAAGTAACATTGCAAGTAATTCCCTGCCTGAGGAACGGAGCAGATTTGAGCAGCCTTTGTGTGGAAGAAATCTCATTCTTTGACAGTGGTGCCCTTTTTCTGAGAACCACCACTGTCTGCAGTGGGATTGAAAGCCACAGTACGAGAAAGCAACGTGGAATTCAGCAACGCGGGAGGATAAAAATGTCATGCTTTGAGTCTGCTGCTTTTTAGTGTGGGAATGGGTTGAAAGGAGAAGTCTGATTTTAAACCCTATCCCCGAGAACAGGGTTAGAATGTGATAAGTTTAGAGAGCAAAACAAGTTGGTCTGTGGGCGGTGCGGTGCCTTTCGCTTATTGGCAAACGCCAATAGCGTTGAGGAGCTTGAGGTGACCACTTGCAAATTTAAAGCCAGTTGAGCAGGCTTTTTGACGCTGGCTGGCATTTGTCTGGATAAAAAGTTAATGTCAGAAGTGGGATTCGAACCCACGCCCCTAGAAAGGGACCAGAATACACCAACCTTTGGTAAGGTAAGGATTAACAGTCCTTGAGTCTGGCGCCTTAGACCACTCGGCCATCCTGACAATGGTCGTGCAGCAGCTGCAGGAAAATGTGCTGCAAATTCTGCACACTTACTGAGCAGCCTCACAATTCTTCCTCCTGTGCAAACACACAACGCACACATTCTTACGACAGGACTTAACAGGCAGCGCCAGTCATTAAGTTCATCATCCCTGCAATGCAACCAACATTCAAACACAGGTATTTCTCGCAACAGCTCGCATTTTGTCAGCTATCGGGTAACATTTTCTGTATTGTATTTCGAAAGCGCCTTTCATGACCGAACGACGTCCCAAGGCGCTTCACAGCCAATGAAGTATTGTAAAAGTGAAGGCACTGTTGCAATGTGGGGAACGCCGCAGCCAGTTTGCACACAGCAAGATCCCACAAACGGCAATGTGATCATGACCAGATAATCTGGTTTTGTCAGTGACGTTGATGTCGGAATAAATATTGAATGAAGGTTGTAACTGCTTCGTTCCAACGTGCACCTAATTACTGGTGTTGCCCTGTGGACCTGTATGCTGCAAAATCATTTCTCGAGAGTTTACCGTCTGCCACTTCAATGGCCTTGATTATTATCTTGCCCAAAGCAAAGTCACATTTCACTCACCGGTCACTAGTTCCAGAACGGAAACTGCTGCCAGTGGTAGCGTGGCCGAGCGGTCTAAGGCGCTGGATTAAGGCTCCAGTCTCTTCGGAGGCGTGGGTTCGAATCCCACCGCTGCCAGAATTTGTGGCGTGTAATATTTGCGCCCCTTCACCGCGAGCCATGAAGCAGTCGGCTCCCGCTGTGTTGTGATATGACTATTTTGGTGTGGAAAAGAGGTTGAGCTGAGAACGGTGCCTTCAGTTTGTTGCCACTTGTAAATTGAAGGCCAGTTCAACAGGCCTTTTGACGCTGGCTGCATTTGTGTGGGGAAAAATGTCACGTCAGAGGTGGGATTGCAACCCACGCCCCTAGAAAGGGACCGGAATTCGCCGACCTTTGGTCAGTTAAGGATTAACAGTCTTTGAGTCTGGCGCCTCACTCCACTCGGCCTTCCTGACACTATTGTGCCCTTGGCCGTAAGCATCAGTCTGAGCATTGAAAGGCCTCGGTCCACCAAGGCATCGACTCTGGCAACTTTCACATGCTAATACCTGACTTGTTTGGCTCTGGTGCCTTTTATACTGGCAAAATGTGTTAATGTCGGAAGTAACATTGCAAGTAATTCCCTGCCTGAGGAACGGAGCAGATTTGAGCAGCCTTTGTGTGGAAGAAATCTCATTCTTTGACAGTGGTGCCCTTTTTCTGAGAACCACCACTGTCTGCAGTGGGATTGAAAGCCACAGTACGAGAAAGCAACGTGGAATTCAGCAACGCGGGAGGATAAAAATGTCATGCTTTGAGTCTGCTGCTTTTTAGTGTGGGAATGGGTTGAAAGGAGAAGTCTGATTTTAAACCCTATCCCCGAGAACAGGGTTAGAATGTGATAAGTTTAGAGAGCAAAACAAGTTGGTCTGTGGGCGGTGCGGTGCCTTTCGCTTATTGGCAAACGCCAATAGCGTTGAGGAGCTTGAGGTGACCACTTGCAAATTTAAAGCCAGTTGAGCAGGCTTTTTGACGCTGGCTGGCATTTGTCTGGATAAAAAGTTAATGTCAGAAGTGGGATTCGAACCCACGCCCCTAGAAAGGGACCAGAATACACCAACCTTTGGTAAGGTAAGGATTAACAGTCCTTGAGTCTGGCGCCTTAGACCACTCGGCCATCCTGACAATGGTCGTGCAGCAGCTGCAGGAAAATGTGCTGCAAATTCTGCACACTTACTGAGCAGCCTCACAATTCTTCCTCCTGTGCAAACACACAACGCACACATTCTTACGACAGGACTTAACAGGCAGCGCCAGTCATTAAGTTCATCATCCCTGCAATGCAACCAACATTCAAACACAGGTATTTCTCGCAACAGCTCGCATTTTGTCAGCTATCGGGTAACATTTTCTGTATTGTATTTCGAAAGCGCCTTTCATGACCGAACGACGTCCCAAGGCGCTTCACAGCCAATGAAGTATTGTAAAAGTGAAGGCACTGTTGCAATGTGGGGAACGCCGCAGCCAGTTTGCACACAGCAAGATCCCACAAACGGCAATGTGATCATGACCAGATAATCTGGTTTTGTCAGTGATGTTGATGTCGGAATAAATATTGAATGAAGGTTGTAACTGCTTCGTTCCAACGTGCACCTAATTACTGGTGTTGCCCTGTGGACCTGTATGCTGCAAAATCATTTCTCGAGAGTTTACCGTCTGCCACTTCAATGGCCTTGATTATTATCTTGCCCAAAGCAAAGTCACATTTCACTCACCGGTCACTAGTTCCAGAACGGAAACTGCTGCCAGTGGTAGCGTGGCCGATCGGTCTAAGGCGCTGGATTAAGGCTCCCGTCTCTTCGGAGGCGTGGGTTCGAATCCCACCGCTGCCAGAATTTGTGGCGTGTAATATTTGCGCCCCTTCACCGCGAGCCATGAAGCAGTCGGCTCCCGCTGTGTTGTGATATGACTATTTTGGTGTGGAAAAGAGGTTGAGCTGAGAACGGTGCCTTCAGTTTGTTGGCAAACCGTTGAAGAGTTTGATGTTGCCACTTGTAAATTGAAGGCCAGTTCAACAGGCCTTTTGACGCTGGCTGCATTTGTGTGGGGAAAAATGTCACGTCAGAGGTGGGATTGCAACCCACGCCCCTAGAAAGGGACCGGAATTCGCCGACCTTTGGTCAGTTAAGGATTAACAGTCTTTGAGTCTGGCGCCTCACTCCACTCGGCCTTCCTGACACTATTGTGCCCTTGGCCGTAAGCATCAGTCTGAGCATTGAAAGGCCTCGGTCCACCAAGGCATCGACTCTGGCAACTTTCACATGCTAATACCTGACTTGTTTGGCTCTGGTGCCTTTTATACTGGCAAAATGTGTTAATGTCGGAAGTAACATTGCAAGTAATTCCCTGCCTGAGGAACGGAGCAGAT
>NW_027254230.1:0-7007 GCF_044704955.1 Pristiophorus japonicus
GAAATAGACCTGATTCTGGTGTGAAATGGACCTGATTCTAGTGTGAAATGGACCTGATCGTGGACTGAAATTGATCTGATTCTGATGTGAAAGGAATCTGAATCTGGTGTGAAATGGACCTGATTCTGGTGTGAAATGGATCTGATTCTGGTGTGCAATGGATCTGATTCTGATGTGAAATGGATCTGATTCTGGTGTGAAATTGACCTGATTCTGGTGTGAAATGGACCTGATCTTGGTCTGAAATGGATCTGATTCTGGTGTAAAATGGACCTGATTCTGCTGTGAAATTGACCTGATTCTGGTGTGAAATGGATCTAATTCGGGTGTGAAATGGACCTGATTCTGGTCTGAAATGGATCTGATTCTGGAATGAAATGGAACTGATTCTGGTGTGAAATGGAACTGATTCTGGTGTGAAATGGACCTGATTCTGGTGTGAAATGGACCTGATTCTGGTGTGAAATGGATCTGATTCGTGTGTGAAATGGACCTGATTCTGGTCTGAAATGGATCTGATTCTGGTGTAAAATGGAACTGATTCTGGTGTGAAATGGATCTGATTCTGGAGTGAAATGGACCTGATTCTGGTGTGAAATGGATCTGATTCTGGTGTGAAATGGATCTGATTCTGGTGTGAAATGGACCTGATTCTGGTGTGAAATGGACCTGATTCTGGTGTGAAATGGACCTGATTCTGGTGTGAAATGGACCTGATTCTGGTGTGAAATGGAACTGATTCTGGTGTGAAATGGATCTGATTCTGGTGTGAAATGGACCGGATTCTGGTGTAAAATGGATCTGATTCTGGTGTGAAATGGACCTGATTCTGGTGTGAAATGGATCTGATTCTGGTGTGAGATGGACCTGATTCTGGTGTGAAATGGATCTGATTCTGGTGTGAAATGGATCTGATTCTGGTCTGAAATGGATCTAATTCTGGTGTGAAATGGACCTGATTCTGGTGTGAAATGGATCTAATTCTGGTGTGAAATGGACCTGATTCTGGTCTGAAATGGATCTGATTCTGGAATGAAGGAACTGATTCTGGTGTGAAATGGACCTGATTCTAGTGTGAAATGGACCTGATTCTGGTGTGAAATGGATTTGATTCTGGTGTGAAATGGACCTGATTCTGGTGTGAAATGGATCTGATTCTGGTCTGAAATGGATCTGATTCTGGTCTGAAATGGATCTGATTCTGGTGTGAAATGAATCTGATTCTGGTGTGAAATGGACCTGATTCTGGTGTGAAATGGATCTGATTCTGGTCTGAAATGGATCTGATTCTGGTCTGAAATAGACCTGATTCTGGTGTGAAATGGACCTGATTCTAGTGTGAAATGGACCTGACCTTGGTCTGAAATGGATCTGATTCTGGTGTGAAAGGAATCTGAATCTGGTGTGAAATGGACCTGATTCTGGTGTGAAATGGATCTGATTCTGGTGTGCAATGTATCTGATTCTGGTGTGAAATGTATCTGATTCTGGTGTAAAATGGACCTGATTCTGCTGTGAAATTGACCTGATTCTGGTGTAAAATGGACATGATTCTGGTGTGAAATGGACCTGATTCTGGTGTCAAATGGACCTGATTCTGGTATGAAATGGACCTGATTCTGGTGTGAAATGGATCTGATTCTGGTGTGAAAAGAATCTGATTCTGGTGTGAAATGGATCTGATTCTGGTGTGAAATGGATCGGATTCTGGTGTGAAATGGACCTGATTCTGGTGTGAAATGGATCTGATTCTGGTGTGAAATGGATCTGATTCTGGTGTGAAATGGACCTGATTCTGCGATGAAATGGACCTGATTCTGGTGTGAAATGGATCTGATTCTGGTGTGAAATGGACCTGATTCTAGTGTGAAATGGATCTGATTCTGGAATGAAATGGATCTGATTCTGGTGTGAAATGGACCTGATTCTGGTGTGAAATGGATCTGATTCTGGTGTGAAATGGACCTGATTCTGGTGTCAAATGGACCTGATTCTGGTGTCAAATGGACCTGATTCTGGTGTGAAATGGACCTGATTCTGGTGTGAAATGGACCTGATTCTGGTGTCAAATGGACCTGATTCTGGTATGAAATGGATCTGATTCTGGTGTGAAATGGACCTGATTCTGGTGTGAAATGGACCTGATTCTGGTGTCAAATGGACCTGATTTTGGTATGAAATGGACCTGATTCTGGTGTGAAATGGATCTGATTCTGGTGTGAAATGGATCTGATTCTGGTGTGAAATGGATCTGATTCTGGTGTGAAATGGACCTGATTCTGGTCTGAAATGGATCGGATTCTGGTGTGAAATGGACCTGATTCTGGTGTGAAATGGACCTGATTCTGGTGTGAAATGGATCTGATTCTGGTGTGAAATGGATCTGATTCTGGTGTGAAATGGGCCTGATTCTGGTGTGAAATGGACCTGATTCTGGTATGAAATGGACCTGATTCTGGTGTGAAATGGACCTGATTCTGGTGTGAAATGGATCTGATTCTGGTGTGAAATGGACCTGATTCTGGTGTGAAATGGATCTGATTCTGGCCTGAAATGGACCTGATTCTGGTGTGAAATGGATCTGATTCTGGTGTGAAATGGACCTGATTCTGGTCTGTACACGTGCTGAGAACGGGGCAGTGGGATTAGTTGTAGATTGTTCTAACCAATCGCTGGCAAATGGACACAATGGGCAAATGGCCTCAATGAACCTATCAGGACAGAACTTGAGAGTTGAGAACAGTGTTAGGATGGGAATGGGATCACAATGTTCGAACACACTTTCATGCCAAACGAAACCAATGAATAGGCTTTCATAAATTACAAAATTTAACAGATTTCACAACTCACAGTCATTTTCTGCACTTTTTAAAGAACAAAGGGATATCAAGCAGTTAAGCGTTTTCAGTGAAATTCTGTATCGTTGATATTGGACTGCTGTAATGTATCCAAGTTTGCTGACGATATGAAGTAAGCTGTGAGGAGGACACTCACAGCCTTGCTCAAGGATATGGACAGGTTACGTGAGTGGGCAAGAAATGGCAAATGGAGTATAAAGTGGGGAAGTGTGAAATGATCCACTTTGGTCGGAAGGATGGAAAAACAGAATATGTTTTAAAGGGTGAGAGTCCTGTAAATGTTGAGGTTCAGAGAGATGTGGTGTCCTTGTACAGCAAGCAATTAGGAAAGCTTTATTCCAATTATATAAGGCATTGCAGAGGCTGCACTTGGAGTATTGTGTACAGTTTTGGTCTCCTTACTTAAGGAAGGATACTTGCCATTGAGGGAGTGCAGCGAAGGTTCACTAGACTGATTCCTGGGATGGGGGGATTGTCCTATGAGGAGAGGTTGGGTAGAATGGGCCCATACAAATTTAAAGCACATGGTATTGGGGGTAATGTACTGACGTGGATAGAGAACTGGTTGGCAGACAGGAAGCAGAGAGTCGGTATAAACGGGTCCTTTTCAGAATGGCAGGCAGTGACTAGTGGAGTGCCGCAGGGTTTAGTGCTGGGACCCCAGCTATTTACAATATATATCAATGATGTAGATGAAGGAATTGAGTGTAATATCTCCAAGTTTGCAGATGACACTAAGCTGGGTGGCGGTGTGAGCTGTGAGGAGGATGCTAAGAGGCTGCAGGGTGACTTGGACAGGTTAGGTGAGTGGGCAAATACATGGCAGATGCAGTATAATGTGGATAATTGTGAGGTTATCCACTTTGGTGGCAAAAACAGGAAGGCAGATTATTATTTGAACGGTGACAGATTAGGAAAAGGGGAGGTGCACCGAGACCTGGGTGTCATGGTACATCAGTCATTGAAGGTTGGCATGCAGCAGGCAGTAAAGAAAGCAAATGGCATGTTGGCCTTCATAGCGAGAGGATTTGAGTATAGGAGCAGGGAGGTCTTACTGCAGTTGTACAGGGCCTTGGTGAGGCCTCACCTGGAATATTGTGTTCAGTTTTGGTCTCCTAATCTGAGGAAAGACATTCTTGCTATTGAGGGAGTGCAGCGAAGGTTCACCAGACTGATTCCCGGGATGGCAGGACTGACATATGAAGAAAGACTGGATCGACTGGGCTTATATTCACTGGAGATTAGAAGAATGAGAGGGAATCTCATAGAAACATATAAAATTCTGACGGGACTGGACAGATTAGATGCAGGAAGAACGTTCCCGATGTTGGGGAAGTCTAGAACCAGGGGTCACAGTCTAAGGATAAGGGGTAAGTTATTTAGGACTGAGATGAGGAGAAACTTCTTCACTCAGAGAGTTGTTAACCTGTGGAATTCTCTACCACAGAAAGTTGTTGAGACCAGTTCATTAGATATATTCAAAAGGGAGTTAGATATGGCCCTTACGGCTAAAGGGATCAAGGGATATGGAGAGAAAGCAGGAAAGGGGTACTGAGGGAATGATCAGCCATGATCTTATTGAATGGTGGTGCAGGCTCGAAGGGCCGAATGGCCTACTCCTGCACCTATTTTCTATGTTTCTATGTTTCTATACTCTCTAGCGTTTAGATGAATGAGAGGTGATCTCATTAAAACATATAACATTCTTAGAGGGCTGGGCAGGGTAGCAGCAGGGAGGATGTTCCCCCGGGCTGGGGAGTCCAGAACCAGGGCTCACAGTCTCAGGATAAGGAGGTTTGGACTGAGATGAGGAGAAATTTCTTCACTCAGAGGGTGGTGAATCTTTGGAATTCTCTACCCCAGAGGGCTGTGGAGGCTGACTCATTGAATATATTCAAGACTGAGATCGTCCGGTATTGTGGGCACAGAGGGAATCAAGGGACGAGGGAATATGGCGATAAAGTGGAATTTATATCGAAGTTCAGCCATGGTAGAGCATGCCGCAGGGGCAGTACGGCCTACTCATGGTCCTATTTCTTCTGTTCTTATGTTCCAAGTCACACACCACCCTGATTTAGAAATACATCTCCGTTTCTTCATCAATGTGGGGCAATGACAAACGACATTGTCTGTTTGCCTGGGACTCCTGCTGTGTTCAGAGTGGATGCCAATTGAACATGATATGTAAGTATTTCTGACATACGGGAACGACGCTCAGCATTGTCTCATGCTGATGTGATATTGAAAGCATGCAAATATCTGTTAATTACTTCATTGATATAGAGGTTGGGTAAGCACAACCTGCTGTTTTAAGTCTGTACTGGCTCTCATTGTCCGATACAATCCCGTTTTCACTGAACTCCAGTTTAACCTGTATGGAGAGATGTGCAGGGGAGAGGGGGGAGTGCGAGAGAAGGGGATGGAGTATAAAAGCGGGGAAGTCTTGCTCCAGTTATACAGGGTATTGGTGAGGCCACACCTGGAATACTGCGTGCAGTTTTGGTCTCCGTATTTACGAAAGGATATACTTGCCTTGGAGGCAGTTCAGAGAAGGTTCACTCGGTTGATTCCGGAGATGAGGAGGTTGACTTATGAGGAAAGGTTGAGTAGGTTGGGCTTCTACTCACTGGAATTCAGAAGAATGAGAGGTGATCTTATCGAAACGTATAAGATTATGAGGGGGCTCAACAAGGTGGATGCAGAGAGGATGTTTCCACTGATGGGGGAGACTAGAACTAGGGGGCATAATCTTAGAATAAGGGGCCACCCATTTAAAACTGAGATGAGGAGAAATGTCTTCTCTCAGAGGGCTGTAAATCTGGAATTCGCTGCCTCAGAGAGCTGTGGAAGCTGGGACATTGAATATATTTAAGACAGAAATAGACAGTTTCTTAACCGATAAGGGGATAAGGGGATAAGGGGGCGGGCAGGGAAGTGGAGCTGTCCATGATCGGATCAGTCATGATTGTATTAAATGGCGGAACAGGCTCGAGGGGCCGAATGGCCGGCTCCTGCTCCTATTTCTGATGTTCTAATGAGACAGGCAGACAGAGATGGAGAGGGGAAAGATAGAGTAATGGGGAAGAATAAGAGAGCGGACAAGGGAGAGCGGGACGAAGAGCTGAGAGGGAAAGGGGTAAGGAAGGGGAAGAGCAGGGGAAAAGAGAGAGGGGGAGGAGGAGAGGGGAGAGGGAGCAGAGAGAGACAGTAAGAGAGACAGAAAAGGGGTAGAGCGACAGAAGGAGAGAGGCAGACAGAAATCGAATGGGGAGAGATTACTGCACTCAGAATGCAATGGGCCCCATAAGACCATTTGCACTTGGTTAAACCTTACCTCAAAACAGTGTACATTGCATCAAGCTGTGGCAGCTCTCATCTTGTCCAAAGTCGGCTTGGTCTTTTCCCATCAGTCCATGTCTGCACTGTGAACAAAACATGGCTGTGTTTATTTGCGCCACGAGTAGTGTCATCGGTCCCCTTGGCGGACAAGACGCCGCCACTTCGTCTGGACTGTGCCATTTGATCCGGCCAAGGAACCACTTCAAGGACACCCTCAAAGCCTCCGTGGAAAACAGTGTGACGTCCCCACCGACAGCTGGGAATCCCTGGCCCACAACCGCTCAACGTGGAGAAGCATCCGAGAGGACGGCGAACACCTCGAGCCTCGTCGCTGGGAGCACGCGGAGGCCAAGCACAAACAGCGGAAGGAGTGTACGATGACCCAGGCTCCCCAGCCACCCGTCCCTCCAAGCACCGCCTGCCCCTCCTGTGACAGAGTCTGGAGGTCCCGTGTCGGACTCAGCAGTCACCTGAGAACGCGTGTTAGTGTGGGAGCAAGTCATCCTCCACTCCGAGGGACTGTCTAAAGAGGGGGATGTGTCATTTGATCCAGTCATTGACACAGGCAGGAAGCAAGATAACTCTCACTCAGCCATGTACAGCTTGCCCTGCACCTCTCCCCTCCCCCAGCAGCCCCTCCCGCCAATCATCAGTTGAGGGATACGACCATAACATGGTGGAAACGCTCATCAATTCAGTCAGCAACTGCGGAGAGTGAAGCCGAGTTAACGTTTGAGGTCGGTGACCTGTGGCCAGAACGTGACACGCTAACTCTGTCTCCCATTCCGTCACCGGTGCTTTATCTGCTGA
>NW_027254231.1:0-6979 GCF_044704955.1 Pristiophorus japonicus
GTGAGAGTGAGAGTGAGAGTGTGAGTGAGAGTGAGTGAGTGAGAGTGAGAGTGAGAGTGAGTGAGAGTGAGTGAGAGTGAGAGTGAGTGAGAGTGAGTGAGAGTGAGAGTGAGAGTGAGTGTGAGTGAGAGTGAGATTGAGTGTGAGTGAGAGTGAGAGTGAGTGAGAGTGAGTGAGAGTGAGAGTGAGTGAGAGTGAGTGAGAGTGAGAGTGAGTGAGAGTGAGTGAGAGTGAGAGTGAGTGTGAGTGAGAGCGAGAGTGAGTGAGAGTGAGAGTGAGAGTGAGTGTGAGAGTGAGAGAGAGTGCGAGTGAGAGTGAGAGTGAGTGAGAGTGAGTGAGAGTGAGTGACAGTGAGAGTGAGTGTGAGTGAGAGTGAGTGAGTGAGAGTGAGAGTGAGAGTGAGTGAGAGTGAGTGAGAGTGAGTGTGAGAGTGAGAGTTAGTGAGAGTGAGTGTGAGAGTGAGTGTGAGAGTGAGTGAGAGTGAGTGAGAGTGAGTGAGAGTGAGTGTGAATGAGTGTGAGTGAGTGTGAGTGAGAGTGAGTGAGAGTGAATGTGTGTGAGTGTGAGTGTGAGTGAGTGTGAGTGAGAGTGAGTGAGAGTGAGTGAGAGTGAGTGAGAGTGAGAGTGAGTGTGAATGAGTGTGAGTGAGTGTTAGTGAGAGTGAGTGTGAGTGAGTGTGAGTGAGAGTGAGAATGAGTGAGTGTGAATGAGAGTGAGTGAGAGTGAGTGAGAGTGAGTGTGATTGAGAGTGAGACTGAGTGAGAGTAAGTGAGAGTGAGTGAGAGTGAGTGAGAGTGAGAGTGAGAGTGAGAGTGAGTGAGAGTGAGTGTGAGAGTGAGTGAGAGTGAGAGTGAGAGTGAGTGTGAGTGAGAGTGAGTGAGTGAGAGTGAGAGTGAGAGTGAGAGTGAGTGAGAGTGAGTGAGAGTGAGAGTGAGTGAGAGTGAGCGTGAGTGAGAGTGAGTGAGATTGAGAGTGAGAGTGAGTGAGAGTGAGAGTGAGTGAGAGTGAGAGTGAGAGTGAGTGAGAGTAGTGAGTGAGTGTGAGAGTGAGTGAGTGTGCGAGTGAGAGTGAGTGTGAGTGAGAGTGAGTGAGTGAGAGTGAGAGTGAGAGTGAGAGTGAGTGAGAGTGAGTGAGAGTGAGAGTGAGAGTGAGAGTGAGTGAGAGTGAGTGTGAGAGTGAGTGTGAGAGTGAGTGTGAGAGTGAGTGAGAGTGAGTGTGAGTGAGAGTGTGTGAGAGAGTGAGCGGGAGTGACAGTGAGTGAGAGTGAGAGTGAGAGTGAGTGAGAGTGAGAGTGAGTGAGAGTGATTGAGAGTGAGAGTGAGAGTGAGAGTGAGTGAGAGTGAGTGAGAGTGAGAGTGAGTGAGAGTGAGTGAGAGTGAGAGTGAGTGAGAGTGAGTGTGAGAGTGAGTGAGAGTGAGAGTGAGAGTGAGTGAGTGAGAGTGAGTGAGAGTGAGAGCGAGTGAGAGTGAGAGTGAGTGATAGTGAGCGAGAGTGAGTGTGAGAGTGAGTGAGAGTGAGAGTGAGTGAGAGTGAGAGTGAGAGTGAGAGTGAGAGTGAGTGTGAGTGAGTGTGAGTGAGTGAGAGTGAGAGTGAGTGTGAGTGAGTGAGCGAGTGAGAGTGAGAGTGAGAGTGAGTTAGAGTGAGAGTGAGAGTGAGAGTGAGTGAGAGTGAGAGTGAGAGTGAGTGAGAGTGAGAGTGAGAGTGAGTGTGAGTGAGAGTGAGAGTGCGTGAGAGTGAGAGTGACAGTGAGTGAGAGTGAGTGTGAGAGTGAGAGTGAGGTGAGTGAGAGTGAGAGTGAGAGTGAGTGAGTGTGAGTGTGAGAGTGAGTGAGAGTGCGAGTGAGAGTGAGAGTGAGTGAGAGTGAGTGAGAGTGAGTGACAGTGCGAGTGAGTGTGAGTGTGAGTGAGAGTGAGTGAGTGAGAGTGAGAGTGAGAGTCAGTGAGAGTGAGAGTGAGAGTGAGAGTGAGTGAGAGTGAGTGTGAGAGTGAGAGTGAGAGTGAGTGAGAGTGAGAGTGAGAGTGAGAGTGAGTGAGTGTGAGTGTGAGAGTGAGTGAGAGTGCGAGTGAGAGTGAGTGAGAGTGAGTGAGAGTGAGTGACAGTGCGAGTGAGAGTGAGTGTGAGTGAGAGTGAGTGAGTGAGAGTGAGAGTGAGAGTCAGTGAGAGTGAGAGTGAGAGTGAGAGTGAGTGAGAGTGAGTGAGAGTGAGTGAGAGTGAGTGAGAGTGAGTGTGGGAGTGAGTGAGAGTGAGTGAGAGTGATGAGATTGTGTGTGAGTGAGAGTGAGAGTGAGAGTGTGAGTGAGAGTGAGTGAGTGAGAGTGAGAGTGAGAGTGAGTGAGAGTGAGTGAGAGTGAGAGTGAGTGAGAGTGAGTGAGAGTGAGAGTGAGAGTGAGTGTGAGTGAGAGTGAGATTGAGTGTGAGTGAGAGTGAGAGTGAGTGAGAGTGAGTGAGAGTGAGAGTGAGAGTGAGTGAGAGTGAGTGAGAGTGAGAGTGAGTGAGAGTGAGTGAGAGTGAGAGTGAGTGTGAGTGAGAGCGAGAGTGAGTGAGAGTGAGAGTGAGAGTGAGTGTGAGAGTGAGAGAGAGTGCGAGTGAGAGTGAGTGTGAGTGAGAGTGAGTGAGTGAGAGTGAGAGTGAGAGTGAGTGAGAGTGAGTGAGAGTGAGTGTGAGAGTGAGAGTTAGTGAGAGTGAGTGTGAGAGTGAGTGTGAGAGTGAGTGAGAGTGAGTGAGAGTGAGTGAGTGAGAGTGAGTGTGAATGAGTGTGAGTGAGTGTGAGTGAGAGTGAGTGAGAGTGAATGTGTGTGAGTGTGAGTGTGAGTGAGTGTGAGTGAGAGTGAGTGAGAGTGAGTGAGAGTGAGTGAGAGTGAGAGTGAGTGTGAATGAGTGTGAGTGAGTGTTAGTGAGAGTGAGTGTGAGTGAGTGTGAGTGAGAGTGAGAATGAGTGAGTGTGAATGAGAGTGAGTGAGAGTGAGTGAGAGTGAGTGTGATTGAGAGTGAGACTGAGTGAGAGTAAGTGAGAGTGAGTGAGAGTGAGTGAGAGTGAGAGTGAGAGTGAGAGTGAGTGAGAGTGAGTGTGAGAGTGAGTGAGAGTGAGAGTGAGAGTGAGTGTGAGTGAGAGTGAGTGAGTGAGAGTGAGAGTGAGAGTGAGAGTGAGTGAGAGTGAGTGAGAGTGAGAGTGAGTGAGAGTGAGCGTGAGTGAGAGTGAGTGAGATTGAGAGTGAGAGTGAGTGAGAGTGAGAGTGAGTGAGAGTGAGAGTGAGAGTGAGTGAGAGTAGTGAGTGAGTGTGAGAGTGAGTGAGTGTGCGAGTGAGAGTGAGTGTGAGTGAGAGTGAGTGAGTGAGAGTGAGAGTGAGAGTGAGAGTGAGTGAGAGTGAGTGAGAGTGAGAGTGTGAGTGAGAGTGAGTGAGAGTGAGTGTGAGAGTGAGTGTGAGAGTGAGTGTGAGAGTGAGTGAGAGTGAGTGTGAGTGAGAGTGTGTGTGAGAGTGAGCGGGAGTGACAGTGAGTGAGAGTGAGAGTGAGAGTGAGTGAGAGTGAGAGTGAGTGAGAGTGATTGAGAGTGAGAGTGAGAGTGAGAGTGAGTGAGAGTGAGTGAGAGTGAGAGTGAGTGAGAGTGAGTGAGAGTGAGAGTGAGTGAGAGTGAGTGTGAGAGTGAGTGAGAGTGAGAGTGAGAGTGAGTGAGTGAGAGTGAGTGAGAGTGAGAGCGAGTGAGAGTGAGAGTGAGTGATAGTGAGCGAGAGTGAGTGTGAGAGTGAGTGAGAGTGAGAGTGAGTGAGAGTGAGAGTGAGAGTGAGAGTGAGTGTGAGTGAGTGTGAGTGAGTGAGAGTGAGAGTGAGAGTGAGTGAGAGTGAGTGTGAGAGTGAGATGTGATTGAGAGTGAGTGAGAGTGAGAGTGAGTGAGTGAGTGAGAGTGAGAGCGAGTGAGAGTGAGTGAGAGTGAGAGTGAGTGAGAGTTAGTGAGAGTGAGTGAGAGTGAGAGTGAGAGTGAAAGTGAGTGAGAGTGAGTGAGTGGAGAGTGAGAGTGAGTGCGAGTGAGAGTGAGAGTGAGAGTGAGAGTGAGTGAGAGTGAGTGAGAGTGAGTGTGAGAGTGAGTGAGAGTGCGAGTGAGAGTGAGAGTGAGTGAGAGTGAGTGAGAGTGAGTGACAGTGAGAGTGAGTGTGAGTGAGAGTGAGTGAGAGTGAGAGTGAGAGTGAGTGAGAGTGAGAGTGAGAGTGAAAGTGACTGAGAGTGAGAGTGAGTGAGTGAGAGTGAGAGTGAGTGTGAGTGAGAGTGAGAGTGAGAGTGAGAGTGAGTGAGATTGAGTGAGAGTGAGTGAGAGTGAGTGTGAGAGTGAGTGAGAGTGCGAGTGAGAGTGAGAGTGAGTGAGTGTGAGTGAGAGTGTGAGATTGGTGTGTGAGTGAGAGTGAGAGTGAGAGTGTGAGTGAGAGTGAGTGGTGAGAGTGAGAGTGAGAGTGAGTGAGAGTGAGTGAGAGTGAGAGTGAGTGAGAGTGAGTGAGAGTGAGAGTGAGAGTGAGTGTGAGTGAGAGTGAGATTGAGTGTGAGTGAGAGTGAGAGTGAGTGAGAGTGAGTGAGAGTGAGAGTGAGTGAGAGTGAGTGAGAGTGAGAGTGAGTGAGAGTGAGTGAGAGTGAGAGTGAGTGTGAGTGAGAGCGAGAGTGAGTGAGAGTGAGAGTGAGAGTGAGTGTGAGAGTGAGAGAGAGTGCGAGTGAGAGTGAGAGTGAGTGAGAGTGAGTGAGAGTGAGTGACAGTGAGAGTGAGTGTGAGTGAGAGTGAGTGAGTGAGAGTGAGAGTGAGAGTGAGTGAGAGTGAGTGAGAGTGAGTGTGAGAGTGAGAGTTAGTGAGAGTGAGTGTGAGAGTGAGTGTGAGAGTGAGTGAGAGTGAGTGAGAGTGAGTGAGAGTGAGTGTGAATGAGTGTGAGTGAGTGTGAGTGAGAGTGAGTGAGAGTGAATGTGTGTGAGTGTGAGTGTGAGTGAGTGTGAGTGAGAGTGAGTGAGAGTGAGTGAGAGTGAGTGAGAGTGAGAGTGAGTGTGAATGAGTGTGAGTGAGTGTTAGTGAGAGTGAGTGTGAGTGAGTGTGAGTGAGAGTGAGAATGAGTGAGTGTGAATGAGAGTGAGTGAGAGTGAGTGAGAGTGAGTGTGATTGAGAGTGAGACTGAGTGAGAGTAAGTGAGAGTGAGTGAGAGTGAGTGAGAGTGAGAGTGAGAGTGAGAGTGAGTGAGAGTGAGTGTGAGAGTGAGTGAGAGTGAGAGTGAGAGTGAGTGTGAGTGAGAGTGAGTGAGTGAGAGTGAGAGTGAGAGTGAGAGTGAGTGAGAGTGAGTGAGAGTGAGAGTGAGTGAGAGTGAGCGTGAGTGAGAGTGAGTGAGATTGAGAGTGAGAGTGAGTGAGAGTGAGAGTGAGTGAGAGTGAGAGTGAGAGTGAGTGAGAGTAGTGAGTGAGTGTGAGAGTGAGTGAGTGTGCGAGTGAGAGTGAGTGTGAGTGAGAGTGAGTGAGTGAGAGTGAGAGTGAGAGTGAGAGTGAGTGAGAGTGAGTGAGAGTGAGAGTGAGAGTGAGAGTGAGTGAGAGTGAGTGTGAGAGTGAGTGTGAGAGTGAGTGTGAGAGTGAGTGAGAGTGAGTGTGAGTGAGAGTGTGTGAGAGAGTGAGCGGAGTGACAGTGAGTGAGAGTGAGAGTGAGAGTGAGTGAGAGTGAGAGTGAGTGAGAGTGATTGAGAGTGAGAGTGAGAGTGAGAGTGAGTGAGAGTGAGTGAGAGTGAGAGTGAGTGAGAGTGAGTGAGAGTGAGAGTGAGTGAGAGTGAGTGTGAGAGTGAGTGAGAGTGAGAGTGAGAGTGAGTGAGTGAGAGTGAGTGAGAGTGAGAGCGAGTGAGAGTGAGAGTGAGTGATAGTGAGCGAGAGTGAGTGTGAGAGTGAGTGAGAGTGAGAGTGAGTGAGAGTGAGAGTGAGAGTGAGAGTGAGAGTGAGTGTGAGTGAGTGTGAGTGAGTGAGAGTGAGAGTGAGTGTGAGTGAGTGAGCGAGTGAGAGTGAGAGTGAGAGTGAGTTAGAGTGAGAGTGAGAGTGAGAGTGAGTGAGAGTGAGAGTGAGAGTGAGTGAGAGTGAGAGTGAGAGTGAGTGTGAGTGAGAGTGAGAGTGCGTGAGAGTGAGAGTGACAGTGAGTGAGAGTGAGTGTGAGAGTGAGAGTGAGAGTGAGTGAGAGTGAGAGTGAGAGTGAGTGAGTGTGAGTGTGAGAGTGAGTGAGAGTGCGAGTGAGAGTGAGAGTGAGTGAGAGTGAGTGAGAGTGAGTGACAGTGCGAGTGAGTGTGAGTGTGAGTGAGAGTGAGTGAGTGAGAGTGAGAGTGAGAGTCAGTGAGAGTGAGAGTGAGAGTGAGAGTGAGTGAGAGTGAGTGTGAGAGTGAGAGTGAGAGTGAGTGAGAGTGAGAGTGAGAGTGAGAGTGAGTGAGTGTGAGTGTGAGTGAGAGTGAGTGAGAGTGAGTCGAGAGTGAGTGAGAGTGAGTGAGAAGTGAGTGTGGGAGTGAGAGTGAGTGTGAGTGAGAGTGAGTGAGTGAGAGTGAGAGTGAGAGTCAGTGAGAGTGAGAGTGAGAGTGAGAGTGAGTGAGAGTGAGTGAGAGTGAGTGAGAGTGAGTGAGAGTGAGTGTGGGAGTGAGTGAGAGTGAGTGAGAGTGATGAGATTGTGTGTGAGTGAGAGTGAGAGTGAGAGTGTGAGTGAGAGTGAGTGAGTGAGAGTGAGAGTGAGAGTGAGTGAGAGTGAGTGAGAGTGAGAGTGAGTGAGAGTGAGTGAGAGTGAGAGTGAGAGTGAGTGTGAGTGAGAGTGAGATTGAGTGTGAGTGAGAGTGAGAGTGAGTGAGAGTGAGTGAGAGTGAGAGTGAGAGTGAGTGAGAGTGAGTGAGAGTGAGAGTGAGTGAGAGTGAGTGAGAGTGAGAGTGAGTGTGAGTGAGAGCGAGAGTGAGTGAGAGTGAGAGTGAGAGTGAGTGTGAGAGTGAGAGAGAGTGCGAGTGAGAGT
>NW_027254232.1:0-6977 GCF_044704955.1 Pristiophorus japonicus
GTGAGGGAGAGAGCGTGTGTGAGGGAGAGTGTGTGTGTGAGGCAGAGTGTGTGAGTGAGGCAGAGTGTGTGTGGAGGGAGAGTGTCTGTGTGAGGCAGAGTGTGTGTGTGAGCGAGAGTGTGTGTGTGAGGGAGAGTGTGTGTGTGAGGCAGAGTGTGTGAGTGAGGCAGAGTGTGTGTGTGAGGGAGAGTGTGTGTGTGAGGGAGAGTGTGTGTGTGAGGGAGAGTGTGTGTGTGAGGGAGAGTGTGTGTGTGAGGGAGAGTGTGTGTGTGAGGGAGAGCGTGTGTGTGAGGGAGAGTGTGTGTGTGAGGGAGAGTGTGTGTGTGAGGGAGAGTGTGTGTGTGAGGGAGAGTGTGTGTGTGAGGGAGAGTGTGTGTGTGAGGGAGAGCGTGTGTGTGAGGGAGAGTGTGTGTGTGAGGGAGAGTGTGTGTGTGAGGGAGAGTGTGTGTGTGAGGGAGAGTGTGTGTGTGAGGGAGAGTGTGTGTGTGAGGGAGAGTGTGTGTGTGAGGGAGAGCGTGTGTGTGAGGGAGAGTGTGTGTGTGAGGGAGAGTGTGTGTGTGAGGGAGAGTGTGTGTGTGAGGGAGAGCGTGTGTGTGAGGGAGAGTGTGTGTGTGAGGGAGAGTGTGTGTGTGAGGGAGAGCGTGTGTGTGAGGGAGAGTGTGTGTGTGAGGGAGAGTGTGTGTGTGAGGGAGAGAGTGTGTGTGAGGGAGAGTGTGTGTGTGAGGGAGAGTGTGTGTGTGAGGGAGAGTGTGTGTGTGAGGGAGAGCGTGTGTGTGTGTGTGTGAGAGAGCGTGTGTGTGAGGGAGAGTGTGTGTGTGAGGGAGAGTGTGTGTGTGAGGGAGAGAGTGTGTGTGTGTGTGAGGGAGAGAGTGTGTGTGAGGGAGAGTGTGTGTGTGAGGGAGAGAGTGTGTGTGAGGGAGAGTGTGTGTGTGAGGGAGAGCGTGTGTGTGAGGGAGAGTGTGTGTGTGAGGGAGAGTGTGTGTGTGAGGGAGAGCGTGTGTGTGAGGGAGAGCGTGTGTGTGAGGGAGAGTGTGTGTGTGAGGGAGAGCGTGTGTGTGAGGGAGAGTGTGTGTGTGATGGAGAGAGTGTGTCTGTGAGGGAGAGTGTGTGTGTGAGGGAGAGTGTCTGTGTGAGGCAGAGTGTGTGTGTGAGCGAGAGTGTGTGTGTGAGGGAGAGTGTGTGTGTGAGGGAGAGTGTGTGTGTGAGGGAGAGTGTGTGTGTGAGGGAGAGTGCGTGTGTGAGGCAGAGTGCGTGTGTGAGGCAGAGTGTGTGTGTGAGGCAGAGTTTGTGTGTGAGGGAGAGTGTGTGTGTGAGGGAGAGCGTGTGTGTGAGGGAGAGCGTGTGTGTGAGGGAGAGTGTGTGTGTGAGGCAGAGTGTGTGTGTGAGGCAGAGTTTGTGTGTGAGGGAGAGTGTGTGTGTGAGGCAGAGTGTGTGTGTGAGGGAGAGTGTGTGTGTGAGGGAGAGTGTGTGTGTGAGGGAGAGTGTGTGTGTGAGGGAGAGAGAGTGTGTGTGTGAGGGAGAGTGTGTGTGTGAGGGAGAGTGTGTGTGTGAGGGAGAGTGTGTGTGTGAGGGAGAGCGTGTGTGTGAGGGAGAGTGTATGTGTGAGGGAGAGTGTGTGTGTGAGGGAGAGTGTCTGTGTGAGGCAGAGTGTGTGTGTGAGGCAGAGTGTGTGTGTGAGGGAGAGAGCGTGTGTGAGGGAGAGTGTGTGTGTGAGGGAGAGTGTGTGTGTGAGGGAGAGTGTGTGTGTGAGGGAGAGTGTGTGTGTGAGGAGAGTGTCTGTGTGAGGCAGAGTGTGTGAGTGAGGCAGAGTGTGTGTGTGAGGGAGAGTGTCTGTGTGAGGCAGAGTGTGTGTGTGAGGGAGAGTGTGTGTGTGAGGCAGAGTTTGTGTGTGAGGGAGAGTGTGTGTGTGAACGAGAGTGTGTGTGTGAGGGAGAGTGTGTGTGTGAGGCAGAGTGTGTGTGTGAGGGAGATTGTGTGTGTGAGGGAGAGTGTGTGTGTGAGGGAGAGTGTGTGTGTGAGGCAGAGTGTGTGTGTGAGGGAGAGTGTGTGTGTGAGGGAGATTGTGTGTGTGAGGGAGAGTGTGTGTGTGAGGGAGAGTGTGTGTGTGAGGGAGAGAGTGTGTGTGAGGGAGAGCGTGTGTGTGACGAAGTGTGTGTGTGAGGGAGAGCGTGTGTGTGAGGGAGAGTGTGTGTGTGAGGGAGAGTTTGTGTGTGAGGGAGATAGTGTGTGTGAGGGAGAGAGTGTGTGTGAGGGAGAGCGTGTGTGTGAGGGAGAGCGTGTGTGTGAGGGAGAGTGTGTGTGTGAGGGAGAGTGTGTGTGTGAGGGAGTGTGTGTGTGAGGCAGAGTGTGTGTGTGAGGGAGAGTGTGTGTGTGAGGGAGAGTGTGTGTGTGAGGGAGAGTGTGTGTGTGAGGGAGAGTGTGTGTGAGGGAGTGTGTGTGTGAGGGAGTGTGTGTGTGAGGGAGTGTGTGTGTGAGGGAGAGTGTGTGTGTGAGGGAGTGTGTGTGTGAGGGAGTGTGTGTGTGTGAGGGAGAGTGTGTGTGTGAGGGAGAGCGTGTGTGTGAGGGAGAGTGTGTGTGTGAGGGAGAGTGTGTGTGTGAGGCAGAGTGTGTGTGAGGGAGAGTGTGTGTGTGAGGCAGAGTGTGTGTGAGGGAGAGTGTGTGTGTGAGGGAGAGCGTGTGTGTGAGGGAGAGTGTGTGTGTGAGGGAGAGCGTGTGTGTGAGGGAGAGTGTGTGTGTGAGGGAGAGCGTGTGTCTGAGGGAGAGCGTGTGTGTGAGGCAGAGCGTGTGTGTGAGGGAGAGCGTGTGTGTGAGGGAGAGAGTGTCTGTGAGGGAGAGTGTGTGTGTGAGGGAGAGTGTGTGTGTGAGGCAGAGTGTGTGTGAGGGAGAGTGTGTGTGTGAGGGAGAGTGTGTGTGTGAGGGAGAGTGTGTGTGTGAGGGAGAGTATGTGTGTGAGGGAGAGTGTGTGTGTGAGGGAGAGTGTGTGTGTGAGGGAGAGAGTGTGTGTGAGGGAGAGAGTGTGTGTGAGGGAGAGTGCGTGTGTGAGGCAGAGTGTGTGTGTGAGGGAGAGTGTGTGTGTGTGAGGCAGAGTTTGTGTGTGAGGGAGAGTGTGTGTGTGAGGGAGAGTGTGTGTGTGAGGGAGAGTGTGTGTGTGAGGCAGCGTGTGTGTGTGAGGCAGAGTTTGTGTGTGAGGGAGAGTGTGTGTGTGAGGCAGAGTGTGTGTGTGAGGGAGAGTGTGTGTGTGAGGGAGAGTGTGTGTGTGAGGCAGAGTGTGTGTGTGTGGGAGAGTGTGTGTGTGAGGGAGAGTGTGTGTGTGAGGGAGAGAGTGTGTGTGAGGGAGAGTGTGTGTGTGAGGGAGAGTGTGTGTGTGAGGGAGAGTGTGTGTGTGAGGGAGAGCGTGTGTGTGAGGGAGAGCGTGTGTGTGAGGGAGAGTGTGTGTGTGAGGGAGAGTGTGTGTGTGAGGGAGAGTGTGTGTGTGAGGGAGAGTGTGTGTGAGGGAGTGTGTGTGTGAGGGAGTGTGTGTGTGAGGGAGTGTGTGTGTGTGAGGGAGAGTGTGTGTGTGAGGGAGTGTGTGTGTGTGAGGGAGAGTGTGTGTGTGAGGGAGAGTGTGTGTGTGAGGGAGTGTGTGTGTGTGAGGGAGAGTGTGTGTGTGAGGGAGAGCGTGTGTGTGAGGGAGAGTGTGTGTGTGAGGGAGTGTGTGTGTGTGAGGGAGAGTGTGTGTGTGAGGGAGAGTGTGTGTGTGAGGGAGAGCGTGTGTGTGAGGGAGAGCGTGTGTGTGAGGGAGAGCGTGTGTGTGAGGGAGAGCGTATGTGTGAGGGAGAGCGTGTGTGTGAGGGAGAGCGTGTGTGTGAGGGAGAGTGTGTGTGTGAGGGAGAGTGTGTGTGTGAGGGAGAGTGTGTGTGTGAGGGAGAGTGTGTGTGTGAGGGAGAGTTGTGTGTGTGAGGGAGAGAGTGTGTGTGAGGGAGAGAGTGTGTGTGAGGGAGAGAGTGTGTGTGAGGGAGAGTGCGTGTGTGAGGCAGAGTGTGTGTGTGAGGCAGAGTGTGTGTGTGTGAGGCAGAGTTTGTGTGTGAGGGAGAGTGTGTGTGAGGGAGAGTGTGTGTGTGAGGGAGAGTGTGTGTGTGAGGGAGAGTGTGTGTGTGAGGCAGAGTTTGTGTGTGAGGGAGAGTGTGTGTGTGAGGCAGAGTGTGTGTGTGAGGGAGAGTGTGTGTGTGAGGGAGAGTGTGTGTGTGAGGGAGAGTGTGTGTGTGAGGGAGAGAGTGTGTGTGAGGGAGAGCGTGTGTGTGAGGGAGAGTGTGTGTGTGAGGGAGAGTGTGTGTGTGAGGGAGAGCGTGTGTGTGAGGGAGAGTGTGTGTGTGAGGGAGAGCGTGTGTGTGAGGGAGAGTGTGTGTGTGAGGCAGAGTGTGTGTGTGAGGGAGAGTGTGTGTGTGAGGGAGAGTGTGTGTGTGAGGGAGAGCGTGTGTGTGAGGGAGAGTGTGTGTGTGAGGGAGAGTGTGTGTGTGGGGAGAGTGTGTGTGTGAGAAAGAGCGTGTGTGTGTGTGTGTGAGGGAGAGCGTGTGTGTGAGGGAGAGTGTGTGTGTGAGGGAGAGCGTGTGTGTGTGTGTGTGAGGGAGAGTGTGTGTGTGAGGGAGAGAGTGTGTGTGTGTGTGTGAGGGAGAGTGTGTGTGTGAGGGAGAGAGTGTGTGTGAGGGAGAGTGTGTGTGTGAGGGAGTGTGTGTGTGAGGGAGAGCGTGTGTGTGAGGGAGAGCGTGTGTGTGAGGGAGAGCGTGTGTGTGAGGGAGAGCGTGTGTGTGAGGGAGAGTGTGTGTGTGAGGGAGAGTGTGTGTGTGAGGCAGAGTGTGTGTGAGGGAGAGTGTGTGTGTGAGGGAGAGTGTGTGTGTGAGGGAGAGTGTGTGTGTGAGGGAGAGTGTGTGTGTGAGGGAGAGTTGTGTGTGTGAGGGAGAGAGTGTGTGTGAGGGAGAGAGTGTGTGTGAGGGAGAGAGTGTGTGTGAGGGAGAGTGCGTGTGTGAGGCAGAGTGTGTGTGTGAGGCAGAGTGTGTGTGTGTGAGGCAGAGTTTGTGTGTGAGGGAGAGTGTGTGTGAGGGAGAGTGTGTTTGTGAGGGAGAGTGTGTGTGTGAGGGAGAGTGTGTGTGTGAGGCAGAGTTTGTGTGTGAGGGAGAGTGTGTGTGTGAGGCAGAGTGTGTGTGTGAGGGAGAGTGTGTGTGTGAGGGAGAGTGTGTGTGTGAGGGAGAGTGTGTGTGTGAGGGAGAGCGTGTGTGTGTGTGTGTGAGGGAGAGTGTGTGTGTGAGGGAGAGCGTGTGTGTGTGTGTGTGAGGGAGAGTGTGTGTGTGAGGGAGAGTGTGTGTGTGAGGGAGAGCGTGTGTGTGTGTGTGTGAGGGAGAGCGTGTGTGTGAGGGAGAGTGTGTGTGTGAGGGAGAGCGTGTGTGTGTGTGTGTGAGGGAGAGTGTGTGTGTGAGGGAGAGAGTGTGTGTGAGGGAGAGAGTGTGTGTGAGGGAGAGTGTGTGTGTGAGGGAGTGTGTGTGTGAGGGAGAGTGTGTGTGTGAGGGAGAGTGTGTGTGTGAGGGAGTGTGTGTGTGTGAGGGAGAGTTTGTGTGTGAGGGTGAGAGTGTGTGTGAGGGAGAGGTGTGTGTGAGGGAGAGTGTGTGTGTGAGGGAGAGTGTGTGTGTGAGGGAGAGAGTGTGTGTGTCAGGGAGAGTGTGTGTGAGGGAGAGAGTGTGTGTGAGGGAGAGAGTGTGTGTGAGGGAGATTGTGTGTGTGAGGGAGAGAGTGTGTGTGAGGGAGAGTGTGTGTGTGAGGGAGAGTGTGTGTGTGAGGCAGAGTGTGTGTGAGGGAGAGTGTGTGTGTGAGGGAGAGTGTGTGTGTGAGGGAGAGTGTGTGTGTGAGGGAGAGTGTGTGTGTGAGGGAGAGTGTGTATGTGAGGGAGAGTGTGTGTGTGAGGGAGAGTGTGTGTGTGAGGGAGAGTGTGTGTGTGAGGGAGAGTGTGTGTGAGGGAGAGTGTGTGTGTGAGGCAGAGTGTGTGTGTGAGCGAGAGTGTGTGTGTGAGGCAGAGTGTGTGTGTGAGGGAGAGTGTGTGTGTGTGTGAGGGAGAGTGTGTGTGTGAGGGAGAGAGTGTGTGTGAGGGAGAGAGTGTGTGTGAGGGAGAGTGTGTGTGTGAGGGAGAGTGTGTGTGTGAGGGAGAGTGTGTGTGTGAGGGAGAGTGTGTGTGTGAGGGAGAGTGTGTGTGTGAGGGAGAGTGTGTGTGTGAGGGAGAGTGTGTGTGTGAGGGAGAGTGTGTGTGTGAGGGAGAGAGTGTGTGTGAGGGAGAGTGTGTGTGTGAGGGAGAGTGTGTGTGTGAGGGAGAGTGTGTGTGTGAGGGAGAGCGTGTGTGTGTGTGTGTGTGTCAGGGAGAGCGTGTGTGTGAGGGAGAGAGTGTGTGTGAGGGAGAGTGTGTGTGTGAGGGAGAGTGTGTGTGTGAGGGAGAGAGTGTGTGTGTGTGTGTGAGGGAGAGTGTGTGTGTGAGGGAGAGAGTGTGTGAGGGGTGTGTGTGAGAGAGTGTGTGTGTGAGGGAGAGTGTGTGTGAGGGGAGAGTGTGTGTGTGAGGGAGAGTGTGTGTGTGAGCCAGAGTGTGTGTGTGAGGGAGAGAGTGTGTGTGAGGGAGAGTGTGTGTGTGAGGGAGAGCGTGTGTGTGAGGTAGAGAGTGTGTGTGAGGGAGAGTGTGTGTGTGAGGGAGAGTGTGTGTGTGAGGGAGAGTGTGTGTGTGAGGGAGAGTGTGTGTGTGAGGGAGAGTGTGTGTGTGAGGGAGTGTGTGTGTGAGGGAGAGTGTGTGTGTGAGGGAGAGTGTGTGTGTGAGGGAGAGTGTGTGTGTGAGGGAGAGAGTGTGAGTGAGGGAGAGCGTGTGTGTGAGGGAGAGTGTGTGTGAGGGAGAGAGTGTGTGTGAGGGAGAGCGTGTGTGTGAGGGAGAGAGTGTGTGTGAGGGAGAGTGTGTGTGTGAGGGAGAGTGTGTG
>NW_027254233.1:0-6977 GCF_044704955.1 Pristiophorus japonicus
CAGATATATCCCGGAGGGAGAGGGATTGAGAGACTCCAGTCAGTGTACAGATATTAGCCTGAGAGAGAGGTACTGAGAAACACCAGTCAGTCTACAGATATCTGCCTGAGTGAGAGGCACTGAGAGACACCAGTCCTTGTACAGATGTGTCCTGAGGGAGAGGGACTTCGAGACAACAGTCAGTGAAAAGCTATCTCCCTGAAAGAGAGGGACTGAGAGACGCCAGTCAGTGTACAGATATCGCCCTGATGGAGAGGGACTGAGAGACAGCAGTCAGTGTTCAGATATAACTTGAGAAGTAGGTACTGAGAGACACCATTCAGTGTACAGATATCTCCCTGAGGAAGAGGGCGAAAGAGGCACCATTCAGTGTACAGATATGTCCCTGAGGGAGAGGGACTCCGTGAAGAGTCAGTGTCCAGATATCTCCCTGAGAGATAGAGAGACGGGAGACATCAGTCAGAGTACAGATATCTCCCTGAGGGAGAGGGACTGCAAGATATCAGTGGCTGTACAGATATCACCCTGAGTGTGAGTGAACTGAGATACACCAGTCAGTGTACAGAAACCTTCCTGAGAGATTGGGGACTTCGAGACGCCAATCAATATACAGATATCGCACTGAGGGAGAGGGGACTGAATGACACCGGTTTCTGTACAAATATCTCCATGAGGGAGATGGATTGAAAAGCCAGTCAGTTTACAGATATCTCTCTGAAGCAGAGGGACTGAGAGACACCAGTCAGTGTACAGATATCTCCGTGAGAAATTGGGGACTTCGAGACACCAGTCAATATACAGATATCTCGCTGAGGGAGAGGGGGCAGAATGACACTGGTCAGTGTATAGATATCTCCATGAGGGAGAGGGACTGAGAGACACCACTCAGTGTACAGATATCTCCCTGAGGGAGAGGGACTGACAGAAAGCAGTCAGTGTACAGATATCTCCCTGAGGGTGAGGGAATGCAAGACATCAGTGATTGTAGAGAAATCTACCTGAGTGGGAGGGACTGAGAGACACCAGTCAGTGTACAGATATCACTTTGAGAGGGAGGGATTAGAGATGCAACTCAATGTACTGATATGTCCCTGAGGGAGAGGGACTGAGAGATACCAGTCAGTGTAAAGATATGTCCCTGAAAGAGAGGGACTGAGAGACACCAGTCAGTGTACAGATATCCCTGTGAGTGGGAGGGACTGAGAGACACCAGTCAGTGCCCAAATATCACCCTGAGGGAGAGGGACGCAGAGGCACCAGTCAGTGTACAGATATGTCCCTGAGGGAGAGGGAGAAAGAGGCACCATTCAGTGTACAGATATGTCCCTGAGGGGAAGGACTGAGAGACACCATTCAGTTTACAGATATCACCCTGAGGGAGAGGGACTGAGAGACACCAGTCAGTGCACAGACATCTCCCTGAGAGGGGCAACTAAGAGACGCCAGTCAGTGTCCAGATTACTCCCTGAGGGAGAGGGATTGAGAGATACCCCGTCAGTGTACATATTTATCCCTGAGCAAGAGGAACCGAGAGACACCAGTCAATGTACAGATATGTCCATGAGGGAGAGCGACTTGGAGACACCAGACAGTGTACAGATATGTCCATGAGGGAGAGAGACTGAGAGACACCAGTCAGTGCACAGATATCTCCCTGAGTGAGAGGGACTGAGAGACACCATTCAGTGTACAGATATATCCCTGAGGGAAATGGACTGAGAGATACCACGTCAGTGTACATATCTATCCCTGAGCAAGAGGAACCGAGAGACACCAGTCAATGTACAGATATGTCCATGAGGGAGAGCGACTTGGAGAGACCAGACAGTGTACAGATATGTCCATGAGGGAGAGAGACTGAGAGACACCAGTCAGTGTACAGATATCTCCCTGAGGGAGAGGGACTGAGAAAAACAGTCAGTGTACAGATATCTCACTTAGGGAGATGGACTGAGAGACACCATTCAGTGTACAGATATATCCCTGAGGGAAATGGACTGAGACACCAGTCAGTATACAGATATCTCCCAGAGGGTGAAGGACTGAGAGGCACCAGTCTGTGTACAGATATATCCCTGAGGGAAATGGACTGAGAGGCGAGTCAGCGCACAGATATCTCCCTGAGAGACTGAGAGATTGATAGACATCAGTCACTGTACATATATCTCACTCAAGGAAAGGGATTGAGAGACACCAGTCAGTGTACAGATATCACCCTGAGGGAGAGGGACTGAGAGACACAAGTCAGTTCACAGATATCGCCCTGAGAGGGAGCAACTTAGAGACGCCAGTCAGTGTATAGATGTCTCCCTGAATGAGAGGGACTGAGAGACTCAAGTCAGTGTACAGATATCTCCATGAGAGTGAAGGATTGAGGGACACCAGTCAGTGTACAGATATCACCCTCAGAGGCAGGGAATGAGAGACACAAGTCAGTGTACAGATCTCTCCATGAGGGAGAAGGACTGAGAGATACCCGTCATAGTACATATCTATCCCGGGGCGAGAGGAACTGAGAGACAGCAGTCAATGTATCGATATGTTCCTGATGGACAGCGACTTAGATACCAGTCACTGCAGATATCTCCCTGAGGAGAGCGACTGAGAGACACCAGTCCGTGTACAGATATGTCCATGGGGGAAAGGGACTGAGAGACACCAGTCAGTGAACAGAAATGTCCCTGAGGCACAGGAACTGCGAGACCAGCCAGTGCAACGATATCTCCCTGAGAGACAGAGTGACTGAGAGATATCAGTGTACAAATATCTTCCTGAGGGAGAGGGACTGTGAGACACCAGTCATTGTAAAGATATCACCATGAGGGAGCGGGACTGAGAGACAGCAATCAGTGAACAGATATCTCCCTGAGAGCGAGAGACTGAGAGATACCAGTGAGAGTGCAGATTTCTACCTGAGATAGAGGGACTGAGAGATACCAGTCAGTTTTCAGATATGTCCCTGAAAGAGAAAGACTGAGAGACACCAGTCAGTGTACAGATGTGTCCTGAGGCAGAGGGATTTCGAGACAAAAGTCAGTGAAAAGCTATGTCCCTGAAAGGGAGGGACTGAGAGACGCCAGTCAGTGTACAGATATCTCCCTGAGGGAGAGGGACTGAGAGACACCAGTCAGTGTTCTGATATTTCCCTGAGGGAGAGGGATTGAGAGACTCCAGTCAGTGCACAGATATTAGCCTGAGAGGGAGATACTGAGAAACACCAGTCAGTCTACAGATATCTGCCTGAGGGAGAGGCACTGAGAGACACCAGTCAGTGTAAAGATGTCTCCTGAGGTAGAGGGACTTCGGGACAACAGTCAGTGAAAAGCTATCTCCCTGAAAGGGAGGGACTGAGAGACGCCAGTCAGTGTACAGATATCTCCCTGAGGGAGAGGGACTGAGAGACACCAGTCAGTGTTCAGATATTACACTGAGAAGGAGGTACTGAGAGACACCATTCAGTGTACAGATATCTCCCTGAGGGAGAGGGCGAAAGAGGCATCATTCAGTGTACAGATAAGTCCCTGAGGGAGAGGAACTCTGTGAAGAGTCAGTGTCCAGATATCTCCCTGAGAGACAGAGAGACGGGAGACATCAGTCAGAGTACAGATATCTCCCTGAGGGAGAGGGACTGCAAGATACCAGAGGGTGTACAGATATCACCCTGAGTGTGAGTGGACTGAGATACACCAGTCAGTGTACAGACACCTTCCTCAGAGATTGGGGACTTCGAGGCGCCAATCAGTATACAGATATCGCGCTGAGGGAGAGGGGACTGAATGACACCGGTCTCTGTACAAATATCTCCATGAGGGAGAGGGATTGAGAAACCAGTCAGTCCACAGATATCTCTCTGAAGGAGAGGGACTGAGAGACACCAGTCAGTGTTCAGATATCACACTGAGAAGGAGTACTGAGAGACACCATTCAGTACAGATATCTTCCTGAGGGAGAGGGACTGAGAGATACCAGTCACTGCTCAGGTATGTCCCTGAAAGAGAGGGACTGAGGGACACCAGTCAGTGTACAGATATCTCCCTGAGTGAGAGGGACAGAGAGAAAGCAGTCAGTGTACAGATATCCCCCTGAGGGAGAGGGATTGCAATACATCAGTGATTGTAGAGAAATCTACCTGTGAGAGAGGGACTGAGAGACACCAGTCAGTGTACAGATATCACCCTCAGAGGCAGGGAATGCGAGACACCAGTCAGTGTACAGATATCTCCCTGAGGGAGATGGACTGAGAGATACCCCGTCAGTGTACATATCTATCCCTGAGCAAGAGGAACCGAGAGACACCACTCAATGTACAGATATGTCCATGAGGGAGAGCAACTTGGAGACACCAGACAATGTACAGATATCCCTGTGAGTGGGAGGGACTGAGAAACACCAGTCAGTGCCCAAATATCACCCTGAGGGAGAGGGACTGAGAGGCACCAGTCAGTGTACAGATATGTCCCTGATTGAGAGGGAGAAAGAGGCACCATTCAGTGTACAGATATGTCCCTGAGGAGAAGGACTGAGAGACACCATTCAGTTTGCAGATATCTCTCTGAGGGAGAGGGATTGAGAAACAGCAGTCAGTGTACAGATATCACCCTGAGGGAGAGTGACTTAGAGACACCAGTCTGTGCACAGACATTTCCCTGAGAGGGGCAATTGAGAGCCGCCAGCCAGTGTACAGATTACCCCTGAGGGAGAGGGACTGAGAGACACCAGACAGTGTACAGATATCCCTTTGAGTGGGAGGGACTGAGAGACACCAGTCAGTGTACAGATATCACCCTGAGAGAGAGGGACTCAGAGACACCAATCAGTGTACAGATATGTCGTTGGGGGAGAGGGACTGAGAGATACCAGTCAGTGTACAGATGAGTCCCTGAGAGAGAAGGACTGAGAGACACCAGTCAGTGTACAGATATCTCCATGAGAGTGAAGGATTGAGAGACACCAGTCAGTGTACAGATATCTCCCTGAGGGAGATGGACTGAGAGATACCCCGTAAGTGTACATATCTATCCCTGAGAAAGAGGAACCGAGAGACACCACTCAATGTACAGATATGTCCATGAAGGAGAGCGACTTGGAGACACCAGACATTGTACAGATATGTCCATGAGGGAGAGAAACTGAGAGGCACCAGTCTTTATACAGATATGTCCATGAGGGAGAGAAACTGAGAGACACCAGTCAGTGTACAGATATCAACCTGCGGGACCGCGACTGAGAGACTCCAGTCAGTGCACAGATATCTCCATGAGGGGAAGGACTGAGAGACACCATTCAGTTTACAGATATCTCCCTGAGTGAGAGGGACTGAGAGATACCAGTCAGTGTTCAGATATGTCCCTGAAAGAGAGGGACTGAGAGACACCTGTCAGTGTACAGATATCTCCCGAAGGGAGAGGGGACAATATGACACTGCTCGGTGTAGAGATATCTCCGTGAGGGAGATGGACTGAGAGACATCAGTCAGTGTACAGATATCTCCCTGAGGGAGAGGGAATGAGAGACACCAGTCAATGTACAGATATCTCACTTCGGGAGATGGACTGAGAGACACCATTCAGTGTACAGATATCACTCTAAGAGAGAGTGACTGAGAGATGCAACTCAGTGTCCTGATATGTCCCTGAGGGTGTGGGACTGAGGCACCAGTCAGTATACAGATATCTCCCAGGGGGAGAAGGACTGAGAGGCACCAGTCAGTGTACAGATATATCCCGGAGGGAAATGGACTGAGAGGCGAGTCAGTGCACAGATATCTCCCTGAGAGACTGAGTGACTGATACACATCAGTCACTGTACAGATATCCCTCTCAAGGAAAGGGATAGGGAGACACCAGTCAGTGAACAGATATCACCCGGAGGGAGAGGGACTGAGAGACTCAAGTCAGTGTACAGATATCTCCATGAGAGTGAAGGATTGAGGGACACCATTCAGTTTACAGATATCACCCTCAGAGGCAGCGAATGAGAGACACAAGACAGTGTACAGATATCTCCATGAGGGAGATGGACTGAGAGATACACGTCATAGTACATATCTATCCCTGGGCGAGAGGAACTGAGAGACACCAGTCAATGTATAGATATGTTCATGATGGAGAGCGACTTAGATACCAGTCACTGCAGATATCTCCCTGAGGAGAGCGACTGAGAGACACCAGTCCGTGTACAGATATGTCCATGGGGGAAAGGGACTGAGAGACACCAGTCAGTGAACAGAAATGTCCCTGAGGCACAGGAACTGCGAGACCAGCCAGTGTACCGATATCTCCCTGAGAGACAGAGAGACTGAGAGATATCAGTGTTCAAATATCTTCCTGAGGGAGAGGGACTGAGAGACACCAGTCAGTGTACAGATATCACCATGAGGGAGCGAGACTGAGAGACAACAGTCAGTGAACAGACATCTCCCTGAGAGAGAGAGACTGAGAGATACCAGTGAGAGTGCTGATATCTACCTGAGGTAGAGGGACTGAGAGATACCAGTCAGTTTTCAGATATGCCCCTGAAAGAGAAAGACTGAGAGACACAAGTCAGTGTACAGATATCTCACTGAGGGAGAGGGCACAGAATGACACTGGTCAGTGTACAGATATCTCCGAGAAGGAGAGGGACTGAGAGACACCAATCAGTGTACAGATATCTCCCTGAGGGAGAGGGACTGAGAGACACCAGTCAGTGTACAGATATCACTCTGAGAGGGACGGACTGAGAGATACCAGTCAGTGTACAGATATCTCCCTGAGGGAGAGGGACTGAGAGACACCAGTCAGTGTACAGATATCTCCCTGAGGGAGAGGGACTGAGAGACACCAGTCAGTGTAGAGATATCTCCCTGACAGATAGTGGACTGAGAGTCACCAGTCAGTGTACAGATATCTCCCTGAGAGATTGGAGACTTAGAGACACCAGTCAGTATACAGATATATCCCTGACGGAGAGGGATTGAGAGACAGCAGTCAGTATAG
>NW_027254234.1:0-6973 GCF_044704955.1 Pristiophorus japonicus
CGAGGGAGGGGGAGGGAACGAGGGAGGGGGAGGGAACGAGGGAGGGGGAGGGAACGAGGGAGGGGGAGGGAACGAGGGAGGGAACGAGGGAGGGGGAGGGAACGAGGGAGGGGGAGGGAACGAGGGAGGGGGAGGGAACGAGGGAGGGGGAGGGAACGAGGGAGGGGGAGGGGGAGGGAACGAGGGAGGGGGGAGGGAACGAGGGAGGGGGAGGGAACGAGGGAGGGGGAGGGAACGAGGGAGGGGGAGGGAACGAGGGAGGGGGAGGGAACGAGGGAGGGGGAGGGAACGAGGGAGGGGGGAGGGAACGAGGGAGGGGGAGGGAACGAGGGAGGGGGAGGGAACGAGGGAGGGGGAGGGAACGAGGGAGGGGGAGGGAACGAGGGAGGGGGAGGGAACGAGGGAGGGGGAGGGAACGAGGGAGGGGGAGGGAACGAGGGAGGGGGAGGGAACGAGGGAGGGGGAGGGAACGAGGGAGGGGGAGGGAACGAGGGAGGGGGAGGGAACGAGGGAGGGGAGGGAACGAGGGAGGGGGAGGGAACGAGGGAGGGGGAGGGAACGAGGGAGGGGGAGGGAACGAGGGAGGGGGAGGGAACGAGGGAGGGGGAAGGGAACGAGGGAGGGGGAAGGGAACGAGGGAGGGGGAAGGGAACGAGGGAGGGGGAAGGGAACGAGGGAGGGGGAAGGGAACGAGGAGGGGAAGGGAACGAGGGAGGGGGAAGGGAACGAGGAGGGGGAAGGGAACGAGGGAGGGGGAAGGGAACGAGGGAGGGGGAAGGGAACGAGGGAGGGGGAAGGGAACGAGGGAGGGGGAAGGGAACGAGGGAGGGGGAAGGGAACGAGGGAGGGGGAAGGGAACGAGGGAGGGGGAAGGGAACGAGGGAGGGGGAAGGGAACGAGGGAGGGGGAAGGGAACGAGGGAGGGGGAAGGGAACGAGGGAGGGGGAAGGGAACGAGGGAGGGGGAAGGGAACGAGGGAGGGGGAAGGGAACGAGGGAGGGGGAAGGGAACGAGGGAGGGGGAAGGGAACGAGGGAGGGGGAAGGGAACGAGGGAGGGGGAAGGGAATGAGGGAGGGGGAAGGGAATGAGGGAGGGGGAAGGGAATGAGGGAGGGGGAAGGGAATGAGGGAGGGGGAAGGGAATGAGGGAGGGGGAAGGGAATGAGGGAGGGGGAAGGGAATGAGGGAGGGGGAAGGGAATGAGGGAGGGGGAAGGGAATGAGGGAGGGGGAAGGGAATGAGGGAGGGGGAAGGGAATGAGGGGGAGGGAATGAGGGAGGGGGAGGGAATGGAGGGGATGAGGGAGGGGGGAGGGAATGAGGGAGGGGGAGGGAATGAGGGAGGGGGAGGGAATGAGGGAGGGGGTGGGAGCGGGGCCAGCGGGAGGGAATGAGGGAGGGGGAGGGAGCGGGGCCAGCGGGAGGGAATAGGGAGTGAGCAAGGCGAGGGGGCCAGGGAGCCGCTGCATTTTATTTCAGAATCGCCCACTCAAATCGCTCACTTGGCTTTCTTCCATAATCAGTGTCCAGCAGAGAATTCTGGAGATTTTACAGATCCAAGTGATGCAATTAGTATTAGTGTACTAGTAAACAGGAACTACCCTCACCACCCAGGCACCTGCACCCTCAGATAACAAACATCGATTGTATCTGCACCCCTACAGAGGTTTGTGCAACCTCCCGGAAACATTGCTAAACTCACTTCTATATTTACCAACATGTTGCTAAAACCCCGTTGCACTGAGCTGCAAACTCTGTATCAGATGAAACACACAGAACAACCCTCTCTCCACCTCTTCCGGTAAACTCATTGCATTCACTCTGGGCCTTTCAGTTGAAGAATTAAAGGTTTTCAGAATTAAAAAATACACAAAGGGTTTACTGAAGGAGAGACAGAAATAAAATACAATTCAGAGAGAGAATACACAGAATGTACACAATGGGAGGGGTTGGGTACAGGGGAAGGGGGCGCACGGTGGGGGGAACGCAGTGGGGGTGGGGGGAACGTGGTGGGGGAGGGGGTGCGCAGGCGGGGGTGCTCGGTGGGTGTGGGGGAGGGGGCTCGCGGTAGGTGTTCACTTACTTTACCTGTCTCAGTTTCAATTTGACTTGATCCAGGCCTCCAATCTGGTCCCATTGGACGGGTCTGAAGTCAGTCAGTCCGATGCTGCTTCTGAGTGAGGAAGGATGCACTAGTTTCAGCGCTTCACGGAAGTCTGCGAAGGTGATTTCCTTCTCCACCGAGTCCTGCTTCAAAGAAAACAGAATTAACAACAACACACAGGAATTCGAATAGGAACACAATTCTAAAAGTTTGTCAGGTTAAAGCAAAACAGCAGCCTGCAGGAGCAGGGAGCGCGGAGACGGCCGGACACAGGGCCCCGAGCGCGGAGACGGCCGGACACAGGGCCCGAGCGCGGAGACGGCCGGACACAGGGCTGGACCCCAGTCTGGGCTCAGCTTCCATCAGCAGACGGAGGGAGGAGTACAATCGGCCTCAGTATTCCCCGAGTTTGGAGAAAACAGCCAGGATTCCTGCTCCTGATCACCTCTCGAGACCCCTGCTGAAAGTGGGTAAGCCCCAGCCCTGGGTGCTTTTGGGATGGGGTGCAGAGTGTGTCTATTGAACACAGCCCATTGATCAGCAGACGAGGTTCCTAACCAGGTTACTAGTTACGAGGGAATGTGGGAAAGCCCTGGTGCTGCCCGAACTATTGCTTAGCCTTATGGTTCTGGAATCTGGGGATGGGCTCAAACAAAATGTCCCACTCCCCACTCCAGGCAATGCGCATGTTAGCTCGCCCATCCCGCACAATGTACCTCGCCCTCGCTCTGCGCAGACAGGCTCACCCCCGGCCCGTGCAGCGCAGCCCCCCCCGGTCCGCGCAGTGCTGCCTCATCCCCCCCTCCCCCCCCCGACCCGCGCAACCTTGCCCCCCGGCCCACATGTAAACTCACACCACCCGCCACTGTTTCTGGGCAGCAGTGTGTCGGATATCCCAGGCAGTTGCTGTAACGGGTGTTTTCTTGCTCATTATTTGCCGTACCTGGGAGCTGCGACTCACAACCTGCAGTGCGGCCTCTCGACACAGCGCAGCTAGATCGGCAGCAACGTATCCACTCGTTGCTTCCGCCAGCCAAGTCACATTCACATCAGCACTCAGAGGCATTGGGGCAGTGAGCTCCTCCAGAATGGATCGGCGCTGTGACGTTGTTGGGACACCGACTATGACCTGAAAATAAAACACCAGGGGCTGTGATTCAGATTCAAAGAGCAATTTCAAAACAACTTCTTTAGGATTTTATTGTATAAAAGATGAGACTGGAGCTGATAAAACAAGGGAGCAATGGCCACAGTGTTATAACCAGGGAAGGAGACACATTTACTGTCTGTACACCACGTTCACAGGCTGAATACGTAGCTCTGTGCTGGCCTGGGGGTGCCTCTGATATCGGGAAACCCAATTCCTCCCCCGTGGGGTTACCATCACCATGGGAAGAGCAAAACAGCAACCTTTCAATAAATACCCTGCCAGATGGGATCAAATCAATTTGTGCTCAAAGTCTTTGAGCATATGGCTGTGGCCAAACCAATAACCAGTGAGTTTCTGCAGAGCAGTGGCTTCAGTTACTCGCTGTTCACTCGGTTATTGAGGTTTCGTTACTTGCTCTTCACCAACTGTCGAGCAGTTCAGGGTTCCGATGGAAAATTTACATGTATTTCTATAAATGCCATCACACCTGCTGCAGAATCCCAGCATTTTCTGTTTCTATTTCCGATTTCTGGCTGTTTTTCTTGCTCCGTTTTATGTATAATGCACGAGTAGAGTTTTTGATCTGTGCTATCTCAAATCTGCTTATATTGAAAGGACTCATTTTTTGCATAGCCTGGAGTTCCCATGGGGTTTAATTCTCGTCTCTCGTCGACCAGCAGAGGGCCCCACAATTCCAATAACTTTAACTCAAACATAGAAAAGCGTTCTTAGGCGCTTTGTAGAAATGTAATCAAAACAAAGCACAAACTGTTTCCTTTTCCGCCACATACAGACAGTGAGTCAAAGCATTCATCTTCATAAACTGAACGTGATATTGCAAATCTGGCCACTTCTACCCGTTGTCTTTCCTGTTATTTGCCCTGAAATGTCCTCCACTGATGTGCAAACCAGGAACTGGTCCTCCCACTCACAACTTTTACTGAAACACAGTCAACTCATGTTGCAATAATCTGTGAGCTTCAACTGGGGGACTGTTCTCAGCATCTCCTCCAGAGCTGGTTAGTGAAGGGCACTCGAACTCAGTGGTGGGTGCGTTTGGACAGGGAGGTAAGGAAGTGAGTCAACTTGTGGAACTGAAGGGGGGGGGGATATCTTTGAATAACTAGGAAAAATGTTTGATAGGAAGTGATTCGGAGGGAAATATCCAAGTTCACCAGTGAGGAGCGCAGCAGAATTTTCCTGGGACAGACAGCTGTGTAAAGCACCAAGTGTAGGGCTCTGGTGTAGTGTCCTGCAGCAGAAATGCAACAGCGCAATGTGCCTGGGGAGATGTGCATGCACATGTGATTCCCCACAGGTTGAGAGGTGATTGCACGAGAAAGGATACAGAGGAGATTTATGAGGATGTTACCTGGACTGGAGAATTTTAGCTAGGAGGAAAGATTGGATAGGCTGGGTTTGTTGTCTTTGGAACAAAGAAGGCCGAGGGGAGATTTAATTGAGGTGTGTAAAATTATGAGGATAGGAAGGACCTATTTCCCTTAGCAGAGGAGTCAACAACCAAGGGACATAGATTTAAAGTAATTGGTAGGAGGTTTAGAGGGGAAGTTCTTTCACCCAGAGGGTGGTGGGGGTCTGGAACTCACCGCCTGAAAGGGTGGTAGAGGCAGAAACCCTCTGCATTTATAATAGAAATTTACAGCATGGAAGGAGGCCATTCAGCACACCGCGTCTACGCTGGCCGACAAAGAGCTACCCAGCCTAATCCCACATTTCAGCTCTCGGTCCATAGCCCTGTAGGTTACTGCACTTCAAGTGCACATCCAAGTACTTTTTAAATGTGATGTCCTTTTCCATAACGACCCTAAATCTAACTGAATGATGGTCAGTAGCACCACAATACTGACCCCTTCCACCTGCCCGGCTTCATTCCCTAAAACTGAGCCCAGAACCGCCCCTCCCACGTTGGGCTTGCTGCGCACTGACTAAAGAAGCTCAATACATTTTAGGAATTCCGCACCCTGTGCACCTTCACCCCGATCCGAGCCCGGTTAATATGAGGGTCGTTCAAATCCCCGATTACTGCCCCCTTGTCTTCGCACTGGTCAGAAATGTGCCCACATATTTGCTCTTCTATCTCGGGCGTGCTCCCGAATTGCCACGGCCATTGACCGACCGGTCCAGGCCTCTCTCCCGCAGCCGGGGTATCCCTGGAGACGGAGCACGCAGTGTCCGCGAGAGGTGGGCGCCGGAGGGGCTGCAGCTCATCTGCGGGTCTGGTGCCCTAAGCACAAAGGGGGGGCTTGGTGTAAAGTTATATCCCTGAATTACCAAACGCAGGATAGACTGGACATCCCCGGCCCCCACACAGCCCCATCCCCCGGCCCCCACACAGCCCCATCCCCCCCGGGGCCCCGGGCTTCCCCACATTCTCACCTCCCGGTCCAAGCGGCCCGGCCTGCGGAGGGCCGGATCCAGGGCCTCGGGCCGGCTGCTGGCGGCGATGACAGTGAGCGGGCCGGGGCCCGGGCGGTCGAGCAGGGCGAGGAGTTGGGCCAACAGCCGGGTCCCAGGTCCCGAGCTCGAGTCCCCGCGGGCCCCGCACAGCGAGTCAATGTCGTCGATAAAGAGGATGGCGGCCCGCCGCCCGGCCCGGGCCCACACCTCCCGCAGCCGCTGCTCCGCCTGGCCGGGCCTTGGGCCGTGGATGGCCGCCGGCCCGGCCTCCAGCAGCTCGGCTCCCAGGTCCCGGGCCAGGCCGCGGACCAGGCAGCTCTTGCCTACCCCCGGCGGCCCGAGCAGTAGCGCCCGCGGGCCCGGGCCCAGGCCCAGGCGGGCGGCGGCCTGCGGGTACCGGAGCGGCAGGCCCAGCGCCTCCCCCAGCGGCCCCAGGCCCGGCCCGAGCTCCCGGCCCCGGCCTGCTCCAGGGCCAGCACCGCGCTCACCCGTACGGCGGCCCGGGCCGACAGCAGGCCGGCCCCGGGCGGCTCCACACTGAGCACCTCGAGCCGCAGCAGCCGGGGGCCCTCCCCGGGACCTGGCCACATCCGCACCACCAGCCCGGGGCTCAGCAAGACCCCGCGCAGGGCCTGTGCTGCTTGTCGCTGCAGACCCGGCCCCGGCTCCTGGCCACGGGCCCCGGCCTCCAGCACGGCCCGCACACTCACGGCCCGCAGCCGGCTGCAGCTGACGGGCTCCAGGCGGCCTAGGCCACGGCTGGCGCCCCGCAGCCCCGGGCTCGCGCACTTGGTGTCCAGCTGCAGGAAGCCGTCGGCGCGGTCGGCCCGGGGCCAGGCCCAGCACAGCGCGACGCCGCCCGGCACCCACACCCGTACCGGGGCCCCGAGGCCCAGGCCTAGCGCCGCCAGGGCCCGCGGGCCCACCCGGCAGCGCTGCGAGCCGCGGTCCCCAGAATCGAGTGGCAGGAGTTGTAGGCCCGGCCCAGCCATGGCCTCTGCCCCCTGACCCCGGAACCGGAAGCGGAGGTCGGGCAGCGAAGATGAGCCGAATCTACCAGAACAAACCGTTAAACAACAAACCCGTCACCCCGGAGCGGGCCCCGGAGGGTTGGGCACCAGAGGGGGACAGGTGGGCCTGGCGGGGAGAAGGGAGGGAGAGAGGGAGGAGGGGAGGGAGGGGAGGGAGGGAGGGGAGGGGGAGAAGGGAGGAGGGAGGGGAGGGAGGGGGGAGAAGGGAGAAGGGAGGGGGGAGAAGGGAGAAGGGAGGGGGGAGAAGGGAGGGAGGAGGGGGAGGGGAGGG
>NW_027254235.1:0-52500 GCF_044704955.1 Pristiophorus japonicus
GCGGCGCTCCCTCAATACTGCCCCTCCGACAGTGCGGCACTTCGTCAGTATTGACCCTCCGACAGTGCGGCACTACCTCAGTAACGCCTCTCCGACAGTGCAGCACTCCCTTAGTGCAGCCCCTCAAACAGTGCAATGCTCCCTCAGTACTGCCCCTCTGACAGTGTGCCTCTCCCTCAGTACTGCCCCTCCGACAGTGCAGCGCTCCCTCAGTACTGCCCCTCCGACAGTACGGCGCTCCCTCAGTACTGCCCTTCTGACAGTATGGCACGCCCTCTGTACTGCCCCTCCTACAGTGCGGCGCTTCCTCAATACTGCCCCTCCGACAGTGCGGCATTTCGTCAGTATTGACCCTCCGACAGTGCGGCACTACCTCAGTAACGCCTCTCCGACAGTGCAGCACTCCCTTAGTGCAGCCCCTCAAACAGTGCAGTGCTCCCTCAGTACTGCCCCTCTGACAGTGTGCCTCTCCCTCAGTACTGCCCCTCCGACAGGGCAGCACTCCCTCAATACCGCCTCTCCCACAGTGCGGCACTCCCCAAGTACAGCCCCTCCAACATTCCGCCTCTCTCTCAGTACTGCCCCTCCAACAGTGCGCCTCTCCCTCAGGACTGACCCTCTGACAGTGCAGTGGTCCCTCAGTACTGCCACTCTAACAGTGAGGTGATCCTTCAGTACCGCCCCTCCGACAGTGCGGCGCTCCCCCAGTATTGCCCTCTGATACTGCGTCACTCCTTCAATACTGCCACTCCGACAGTGCAGCCCTCCCTCAGTACTGCCCCTCGGACATTGCGGAGCTCCCACAGAACCACCCCTTTGACAGTGCAGTGTGTCCTCAGTTTTGACCCTCCGACAGTGCGGCTCTCTCGGTACTGTCCTCTGACTGTGCAGCCTCCCCTCAGTATTGCCCCTCCGACATTGCAGGGTTACCTCAGTACTGCCCCTCAGACATTGCAGCGCTTCTTCAGTACTGCCCCTGCGACAGTGCAGTGCTCCCTCAGTACTGTCCCTCCAATAGTGCAGCGCTCCCGCAGTTCTGCCCCTCCGACAGTGCGGCACTCCCTCAGTATTGTCCCTCCGACAGTGCAGCTCTCATTCAGTACTGCCCCTCCGAAACTGCGGCGCTCCCTCAGTACTGCCCCTTCAATTGTGCAGCGCTCCCTCAGTATTGCCCCTCCGACAGTGCAGTCCTCATTCAGTACTGCCCCTCCGAAACTGTGGCGCTCACTCAGTGCTGCTCCTCCAACAGTGCGGCGCTCCCCAAGTACTGCCCCTCCAAAGGTGCAGCATTCCCTCAATACAGCCTCTCCAACATAGCAGCGCTCTCTCAGTACTGCCCCTCGGACAGTGCGGCGCTTCCTCAGTACTGCTCCTCCAACAGAACGGCAATCTTTCAATACCGCCCCTCCGACAATGCGCCGTTCCCTCAGTACTGCCCCTCTGATACGGCAGCTCTTCCACAGTACTGCCCCTCCAAAAGTGCGGTGCTCCCTCAGTACTGCCCCTCCAATAGTGCACCTCTCCCTCTGTGCTGCCCCTCCAACAGTGCAGCGCTCCCTCAGTACTGCCCCTCCAACAGTGCAACGCTCCGTCAGTTCTGCCCCTACGACAGTGCAGCCCTCCTTCAGTACTGGCCCTCCGAAACTGCGGCGGTCCCTCAGTACTGCCCCTCCGACATTGCAGCACTCCCTCGGTACTGGCCCTCAGACAGTGCGCCGCTCCCTCAGTACTGGCCCTCCGACATTGCAGCGCTACCTCAGTACTGCCCCTCCGACAGTGCGGCGCTCGCTCAGTACTGCCCCTCCAACAGTGCGATGCTCCCTCAGTACTGCCCCTCCGACAGTGCAGCCCTCCCTCAGTACTGCCCCTCTGACAGTGCAGCCCTCCCTCAGTACTGCCCCTCCAACATTGCGGCGCTCCCTCTGTACTCCCCTCCGACAGTCTGGCGCTCCCTCAGTACTGTACTGGAGTCTCAGCCTGGATATTGCTTATGTTTGGGCTCATGTCTCTGGAGTGAGACTATGAACTCACAACCTTCTGACTCAGAGTTGAGAGTGCTACCCGTTAGGAGCGAGTTGTTATGATCTGGTCTGCGCTGCTGAAAGGGCGGTGGAAGGTGATTCAATAATAACTATCAAAAGGGAATTAGGTCGCTGCCTAAAAAAGGAAACTTTGTACATCTGTTGGGAGAGAGTAGGGGAGTGGGACTAATTGGAAAGCTCTCAGGGAGCTGGCACGGGCATGATAAGTTGAATGGTCTTTTTTTTTATTCGTTCACGGGATGTGGGCGTCGCTGGCAAGGCCGGCATTTATTGCCCTTCCCTAATTGCCCCTTGAGAAGGTGGTGGTGAGCCGCCTTCTTGAATCGCTTCAGTCCGTGTGGTGATGGTACTCCCACAGTGCTGTTAGGGAGGGACCTCCTTCTGTGCTGCATGTTTCCAGAAGGAAACAGCCCACACCTGTTTCTATGTTCCTATTCGCAGGAAACAAAATAGTGCAAATACGTATAATGGAGGCCGCTACTAAACAAACTAATACAGGGAAATAAATGCAACCAAATATTGCTAGCTTCCTCCTCCAAAACCCCCACCAGTTTTGATTTAATTCTGGGAACATTGATCTTGCTTTAAGAATCCAACTTTTTCTGGCCTGACCAGTGGATTAAAGATCCCACAGAACTCTTTGAAGAAAAGCAGGGTCATGGGCAAAGATTCCACCGTAATCTAACATCAGCAAAACAACTCAGATTATTTGGTCGATCATCATTTGTGTGATCTTGCTGTGTGAAAATTGTGTCTGCGTGCAAAACATCAACGCTTACTCCAGATATTTAGATGAACCAGATTGTGACATCAATCAACGTGCAACACTGAATTGACGCACAATCTGGTATTTTGGACGTCACAGCTCTTTTTGACACTCTCCACGGCACAACGTGCATGCAGTAGTATACTGGATCCCCTACTAACGGTTCTTAAAGGGACACACGCAACTTTCAGGTCAGTTCAGATTTTTGCTTTTGTGTTGGTTGTTTTCCACTTTATTGGAGTAGTGTCTTAGCGTTAGACATTTGAAAAGTTGTCAAAGTATGAAGGGAGTGCTGCTGGACGTTTGCAAAGCTTTGGCTCTTCAAGGAACTCAACTTGCTCCCAGTCCTGGGGGCTCTAGTTGCACTCCCCCTTGGGCTGCAGCATGACATAGAGATGGCGCACAATCTGGTACTTTGGACATCACAGCTCCTTTTGACACTCTTTCCACGGCACAACGGCATGCAGCAGTATGATGGGGACAAGCAGCTCGCAGAGCGTAGAGGAGGAAGCGGAAGGAAGGAGCCCCTTCAGACAGCCCCTTTCTGGCCAAGATGGAATCATTGCCTGCCGTACCAGTGACCACATCCCCAAATCCCCTTTCAACATTTGTCCCATACCTTACCTTTCCTCTGTTACTGACATCACAGTGTCCTCTTGGCCACAATGCAAAAATAAATGCCAGCACAAAGCAAACTTTCCAATCCAATTTCTCAATATATACTTCCAATATAATATCAAGAAATCAACTAATCACCCTTGTGCATTCCCTTAGTGAGTGCCTTTGCCTATCCTAGTGCTCTAACGCAGTGCTCATCATCATCATAGGCAGTCCCTCGAAGCTTCTATGCCAAAAAGGGATGAGTTCACAGGTGTTTCAATGAAAGACCTAATATTCCAGGTCCCGAACTACATCGTGAAGGGTGGAAGATGCCTGGGCATGGATTTTTTAACGTGGGGTGACCATTGCACACCAGCCACCACACGGGCTTGACAGAGCTAGGTCTTGGTCCAGTGGCAAGGATTACCCAAGACTAACTGGAGACCAGATCTGTTGCACAGACCGAGCGCGCACACATATCGCAGTGTGGGCTGGTCCGTGTTGCCCCTGGGCCCTCGCCTCTTCTGGGCCCCAGATTCACGCCTCTCCTGGGCCCCGGTCACTTCCCTCTACGGACTCTTGCCGCTCCTTCACCCCTCCTGCTGTGTCTGCCCGCACTGCACAGAAAGATAGAGCCATTCGGCCCTTCGAGCCTGCACCACCATTCAATATGATCATGGCTGATCATTTACCTCAGTACCCCTTTCCCGCTTTCTCGCCATACCCCTTGATCCCTTTAGCCGTAAGGGCTATATCTAACTCCCTCTTGAATACACCCAATGAACTGGCATCAACGACTCTCTGCAGTAGGGAATTCCACAGGTTAACAACTCTCTGAGTGAAGAAGTTTCTCCTCATCTCCGTGCTAAATGGCCTACCCCTTATTCTAAGACTGTGTCCCCTGGTTCTGGACTTCCCCAACATCGGGAACATTCTTCCCGCATCTAACCTGTCCCGCCCCGTCAGAATCTTATACGTTTCTATGAGATCCCCTCTCATCCTTCAAAACTCCAGTATATAAAGGCCCAGTTGATCCAGTCTCTCCTCATATGTCAGTCCAGCCATCCCTGGAATCAAGAACATCCTTCCTCAGATTAGGAGACCAAAACTGAACACAATATTCCAGGTGAGGCCTCACCAAGGCCCTGTACAATTGCAATAAGACCTCCTTGCTCCTATACTCAAATCCCCTAGCTATGAAGGCCAACATGCCATTTGCCTTCTTCGCCGCCTGCTGCACCTGCATGCCAACTTTCAATGACTGATGAACCATGACATCCAGGTCTCATTGCACCTCCCCTTTTCCTAATCTGCCACCATTCAGATAATACTCTGTCCTCGTGTTTCTGCCACCAAAGTGGATAACCTCACATTTATCCACATTATACTGCATCTGCCATGCATTTGCCCACTCACCCAACCTGTCCAATCACCCTGCAGCCTCTTAGCATCCTCCTCACAGCTCACACCATCACTCAGTTTAGTGTCATCTGCAAACTTCGAGATATTACACTCAATTCCTTCATCCAAATCATTAATGTATAATGTAAAGAACTGGGGTCCCAGCACTGAGCCCTGTGGCACTCCACTAGTCACTGCCTCCCATTCCGAAAAGGACCCGTTTATCCCGACTCTCTGCTTCCTGTCTGCCAACCAATTCTCTATCCACACCAGTACATTACCCCCAATACCATGTGCTTTGATTTTCCACACCAATCTCTTGTGTGGGACCTTGTCAAAAGCCTTTTGAAAGTCCAAATACACCACATGCACTGGTTCTCCCTTGTCCACTCTACTAGTTACATCCTCAAAAAATTCCAGAAGATTTGTCAAGCATGATTTCCCTTTCACAAATCCATGCTGACTTGGACCAATCCTGTCACTGCTCTCCAAATGTGCTGCTATTTCATCCTTAATAATTGACTCCAATATTTTCCCCACTACTGATGTCAGATTAACCGGTCTATAATTACCCATTTTCTCTCTCCCTTCTTTTTTAAAAAGTGGTGTTACATTTGCTACCCTCCAGTCCATAGGAACTGATCCAGAGTCGATAGACTGTTGGAAAATGATCACCAATGCATCTACTATTTCTCGGGCCACTTCCTTTAGTACTCTGGGATGCAGACAATCAGGCCCCGGGGATTTATTGGCCTTCAATCCCATCAATTTCCTCAACACAATTTTCCGCCTAATAAGCATATCCGTCAGTTTCCCCTTCTCACTCGACCCCCGGTCCCCTCGTACATCCGGAAGGTCATTTGTGTCTTCCTTCGTGAAGACAGAACCAAAGTATTTGTTCAATTGGTCTGCCATTTCTTTGTTCCCCATTATAAATTCACCTGAGTCTGACTGCAAGGGACCTACGTTCGTCTTCACTAATCTTTTGTCTCTTCACATATCTATAGAAGCTTTTGCAGTCAGTTTTTATGTTCACGGCAAGCTTCCTCTCGTACTCTATTTTCCCCCTCCTAATTAAACCCTTTGTCCTCCTCTGCTGAATTCCAAATTTCTCCCAGTCCTCAAGTTTGCTGCTTTTTCTGGCCAATTTATCTGTCTCTTCCTTGGATCTAACACTATCCTTAATTTCCCTTGTTAGCCACGGTTGAGCCATCTTCCCTGTTTTATTTTTACTCCAGACAGGGATGTACAAATGTTGAAGTTCATCCATGTGATCTAGAAATGTTTGCCATTGCCTATCCACCGTCAACCCTTTAAGTAACATTTGCCAGTCTATACTAGCCAATTCGCGCCTCGTGCCGTTAAAGTTGCCTTTCCTTAAGTTTAGGACCCTAGTTTCTGAATTAACTGTGTCACTCTCCATCTTAATAAAGAATTCTACCATATTATGGTCACTCTTCCCCAAGAGGCATCGCAAAACAAGATTTGCTAATTATTCCCTTCTCGTTACACATCACCCAGTCTAGGATGGCCACCTCTTTACTTGGTTCCTCGACATATTGGTCAAGAAAACCATCTCTAATACACTCCAGGAAATCCTCCTCCACCGCATTGTTGCCAGTTTGATTAGCCCAATCTATATGTAAATTAAAGTCGTCCATGATAACTGCTGTACCTTTATTGAACACATCCCTTGTTTCTTGTTTGATGCTGTCCCCAACCTCACTACTACTGTTTGGTGGCCTGTACACAACTCCCACCAACGTTTTCTGCCCTTTGGTATTCCGCAGCTCCACCCATACCGATTCCACATCATCCAAGCCAATGTCTTTCCTTACTATTGCATTAATTTCCTCTTTAACCAGCAACGCCACCCTGCCTCCTTTTCCTCTCTGTCTATCCCTCCTAAATGTTGAATACCCCTGGATGTTGAGTTCCCAGCCTTGGTCACCCTGGAGCCATGTCTCCGTGATGCCAATTACATCATATTCATTAACTGCTATCTGCGCAGTTAATTCGTCCACCTTATTCCGAACACTCCTCGCTTTGAGGCACAGAGCCTTCAGGCTTGTCTTTTTAACACATCTTGCCCCTTTAGAATTTTTCTGTAATGTGGCCCTTTTTGTTTTTTGCCTTGGGATTCTCTGTCCTCCACTTTTACTATTCTCCTTTCTATCTTTTGCCTCTGTCTCCCTCTTGTTTCCCTCTGCCTCCCTGCATAGGTTCCCATCCCCTTGCCATATTAGTTTAACTCCTTCCCCACAGCACGAGCAAACATGCCCCCTAGGACATTGGTTCCAGTCCTGCCCAGGTGCAGACCGTCCGGTTTGTACTGATCCCACCTCCCACAGAACCGATTCCAATGCCCCAGGAATATGAATCCCTCCCTGCTGCACCACTGCTCAAGCCACGTATTCATCTGAGCTATTCTGCGATTCCTACTCTGACTAGCACGTGGCACTGGTAGCAATCCCGAGATTACTACTTTTGAGGTCCTACTTTTTAATTTAGCTCCTAGCTCCTTAAATTCGTCTCGTAGGACCTCATCCCGTTTTTTACCTATATCGTTGGTACCAATGTGCACCACGACAACTGGCAATTCTCCCTCCCTTTTCAGAATGTCCTGCACCCGCTCCGAGACATCCTTGACCCTTTGACCAGGGAGGCAACATACCATCCTGGAGTCTCGGTTGCAGCCGCAGAAACGCCTATCTATTCCCCTTACAATTGAATCACCTATCACTATCGCTCTCCCACTCTTTTTCCTGCTCTCCTGTGCAGCAGAGCCAGCCACGGTGCCATGAACTTGGCTGCTGCTGCCCTCCCCGATGAGTCATCCCCCTCAACAGTACCCAAAGCGGTGTATCTGTTTTGCAGGGGGATGACCGCAGGGGACCCCTGCACTACCTTCCTTGCACTGCTCTTCCTGTTGGTCTTCCATTCCCTATCTGGCGGTGGACCCTTTACCTGTGGTAAGACCAACTCGCTACACGTGCTATTCACATCATTCCTCAGCATCGCGGATGCTCCAGAGTCAATCCACCTTCAGCTCCAATTCCGCAATGCAATCCGTCAGGAGCTGGAGGCCGATACACTTCCCGCAGACATAGTCGTCAGGGACGCTGGAAGTGTCCCTGAGTTCCCACACAGTACAGGAGGAGCATATCACGTGTCCGAGCTCTCCTGCCATGACTTAACCCTGAGATACACTTAATTTGGCAACAACAATGTTAACAGGTTACTTACTGATATAAAAAGAAAAAGAAAAACTACTTACCAATCACCAGCCAATCACTTACCCCCTTGGCTGTGACGTCACCTTTTGATTTCTTTCTACTTCTTTTTTGTTTTCTCTCCCTGCTGAAGCTGCACAAGCTGGGCCTTTTGTAAGCCTCACCCCGCATCTCGAACTCCTGCCTCCAATCTGCCGCCGCCTCTCGCTGCAATCAGCGACCTGGCTTTGTATCTGTCACCCTCCTGCAGCAGCACCTGCTGCTCCCTGCAGTGGTATGCCGCTGCATGCTGCTCCCTCCAATGGTCTTGTAGGCCGGGACCGCACCGATTTCCAGGCCGGGCCACCGTACGCTGATCCCTCCAAAGTATGATAAGAGTGCAGTCTGTATTGCTGTAGTGTCTGGGCTTCTCGTTGTAACCAATTCTTCACTGACGTGAGTTTTTGTTGTAAGCTTTGCTCTTGCAAGATACGGTTCTGGACTTGTGGACTGAGCTGTGCAAGCTGGGCAATCTGAGCTTGTATGCATAGATTTTTTTGATATTGAATGATAAAATATTCTTGGGTATGTTGTAGTTTTCTTAGTTTATTCTCAGTGCCTTGAGTCATAAGTCTTAGTTCCTCAAATGTTTGGTTTATTTGCAGGTGTTTCTGCAACATGGAATCCAGGAAACCTACTGGTGAACTTTGATTTGTAGCTTCTCTAACGCAGTGCTACCACAATGGCTGCAGCATGGCTGGTGGAAGGCTGTTGACTTTCAGTGGGGGATACTACAAATAGCATTGCAAGATGACCTTGAGGACCTGGTGGCTGGGAGTGTGAAATCGAGTGACGGTGTTTCTTTGTCCTCTTCACTCTCCTTTTCCTCTTCTTGGTCAACTACTGGCTGGGCAGGCTAAATTTCTTGGCTGTCTGAAATGAGAAAGGCACAAGGGAAGGGTTGTGGTGAGGGGAAGGGTTTAAAACAAGAGGTGCATGCTTACATCAAATGCAGCTTGTAAATCAGAATATATTGTGAGATGAGGCGGAAGTGGGATGTGAGAAGGAGGATAATGTTTGAGGATACCAGCATCTTGTATTCTTTCAGCATCGCCACTGGCCAAGGGCTCAGCTATGCCCCTGCCAACAATGACCAGCACCGTCTCCTCCACTCGTCTGAGGTTATGAAGCTTCTTTGGTCTTTGGAGCCAGGTGGTGGGGGCAACATTGCTGGCAATGTTTTCTTGGTGATCTGGTCCCACATCCTCCTTTCTGGGGGGCCTCCTGGCCCCTGTGGATAGAAGGCCTCTTGCAGTGTTTACTCCCTGCACAAAGCTCGAGGGTTGCATCCGAGACCCTGGGTGCCCTTTCCCTGGCCAGTTGAGCCATTTGTGCTGAAGCACATTTATCATTTATCATTTTTCATCTGCAGCAGGCAGCTCACCTTTATGAGGTGCAGATGGCCTTTAAGAGCAGCAGGTTAGTTTTAAGTAAAGCTAGTCTCGCTCGAACACCAAGAACATTGGCTCCTGCTAAGCACAGCCAGTCAGCAGCACGTTGTCCAATTTCTAGGCCTTCATCTCTAGATTATAGGATAAAATGACTGGAACTAAAATGATCTTGTGAGCTTCCATATTAAAGGCGAGTTATAACGGATTTCAGTAAAATTGTTTAATTCCAAGTTCGAATTTGAAATATAAATCTGTATCAGTGGAAAATTATGTGTAAAGAAATGCTGCGTAAACAATTGGGAAACACAGAACCCATAATACCACTAAACTATCTTCCATATCGCTATTTTTTGAAATTTGAACTACTTGTCATAATTAGCCTCTGCACTCAGGGAGAGAGTAACCTGGAAGTGTAGTGAAAGGTCCATGAAGAACCTCATCGAGCAGACCATCGGGATGCTGAAGCAACGATTTCATTGCCTTGACTGCTCGGGAGGAGCCTCCAGTACTCACTGGACCTGCTGGTGGCCTGCTGAATGCTCCACACCTTGGCCATCATAAAGGCCCAGTCCTTGCCACCACAGGTTTCGGGACCACCTCAGGAGGAGCAGGAGGAAGAGGAAGGCAGCACATCCCCATTCGAGACAGGCTGTCCGTGAGCACCTCATCAGGTTTCGGTTCCAGTGAATGAAAGCCCAGATCTCCGTTGCTCACCACTTCTCCATCTTACCATCCCTCTGTCACAGAACATCCTAGCGCCTTCCTGGGCACAAAGCTGAAATGAGAGCCACCATGCATTGCAAGCATAATTTATAAATTTATTAAATTCAAATCAAAAGAACACAATCAACTAATCGCCCTTGAGCATTCCCTTAGTGTCTGTCCATCGTGTGCCTTTTGCTGCTCTAGTGCTCCTACGACCTGATCCGCCAGTGACTGCAGCATGGCTGGTGGAAGGCTGCTGACTGTCAGTGGGGGAGACTGCAATTTGCCTTCCAGAATGATTCATAGAATCAAAAAAAATACAGCACAGGAGGCCATTCGGCCCATCGTGTCTGTGCTGGCCGACAAAGAGCTGTCCAGCCTAATCCCACTTTCTAGTTCTTGGGCCGCAGCCCTGTAGGTTACGGCACCTCAAGTGCACATCCAAGTACTTTTTAAATACTATTCTGATGAAGGGTCAGAGACCTGAAACATTAACTCTGTTTCTCGCCACAGATGCTCCTTGCCCTGCTGAGATTTCCAGCATTTTCTGTTTTTATTGCAGATTCCAGCATACACAGTATTTTGCTTTTTTTAAAAAATACTATGATGGTTTCTGCCTCTACCACCCTTTCTGGCAGAGGGTTCCAGACCCCCACCACCCTCTAGGTGAAGAATCTGGTTGAGTGTGGTCAGTGCTTCGATGCTGGGGATGTTGGCCTAGTCGAGGACACTGACGTTGGTGCATCTGTCCTCCCAGGGGATTTGCAGGATCTTGCGGAGGCAGCGCTGGTGGTATTTCTTCAGCACTTTGAGTTGTCTACTGTACATGGTCCACGTCTCTGAGCCATACAGGAGGGTGGATATCACTACAGCCCTATAGACCATAAGCTTGGTGCCAGATTTGAGGGCTTGATCTTCCTCAGGTGGCCAAAGGCTGCGCTGGCGCACTGGAGATGATGTTGAACCTCGTTGTCGATGTCTGCCCTTGCTGATAATAGGCTCCCGAGGTGTGAAAGTCCAGGGCCGCACATCACTTTTCAAGTGGAAGCAAGTCTTCCTCAATTTTGAGGGACTGCCTATGATGATGAGGTGAAGATATGTCCCTTCAAATCCCCTTTAAGCCTCCTACCAATTACTTTGAATCTATGCCCCTTGGTTATTGACCCCTCTGCTAAGGGAAATAGGTCCCTCCTCTCCACTCTATCTATGACCTCGAGCAGCTCTGGCCCTAGAAGGCCGGGCTGTAGACTGCACGATGTTGGCATGGGTGGCAGCAGTCTGGGCTGGCTGGAGAACAGGTAGCTGCAAGGGTACTGTCAGAGTAGCAGTGGTAGGAGCAGGAATGCTAACATCCTGAGAGAGGGCAGCAGGTTCCTGTTCCACTGATCTACTGCCACTCCCCCGGGGCGGCGCCTCAGCATTATTAGCCATCTATTGGAGCAGATTGCTGGACTGCTGTGACACCCTGCAAGCCCTTTTTCACACTCGTAAACCCAGCCAAGATGGCAGCAGTCTGAGCTTGCGTGGCAGCAAGCTGAGACTGCAGGAAAGCAGTCTGAGCTTGCGTGGCAGCACTGAGACGTTGGGTCGCTTCCACCTGTGCTGCAATGGAAACAGATCGCCCATTGCACCCAGCATCATGGTTGGGTCCACATGGTCTCTAATTTACATCCTGGAAATCATGGGCTCCAAGCTCCACGCAAAACCCCGTGCAATATTGGAGCCAGACTCCTCCATGCTCCTTGACACTGACAAGGGGCTCTCTGGCAGGCTTGCTATTACACCTAGCATTTGTGTGTGCATGACCATCACCCTTCTTCTGAAGGTTGCCCCGTCGAGGGCATCACCTGAGTCCTGTGCAGCAGAACTCGTGCCCGAACTCTTCTTCCAGGGGGATGGCACCCGAGCTAACCTTTTCCCCCTGGCCTGGCTGCAGCCCACTTGTGCCCAGTGACTCACCGCATGCAGATCCCGCCTTTATACTGCCCTCTAAAATGTGCACAGTGCCAGTTTCTGAGCTGGTGCCCGCGAGTGTCAAATGCAGTGAAGGTGTGTCTTCCTCTCCTTCACTGTCCTCCTCCATAATTTCGGGGACTGGTTATGCTGGTGGGACGTCTTGTGCATCTGAAAGGAAAAGGGCATAAGGGGAAAGTTGCGGTGAGGGGAGGGGGGAAAAGCAAGATATCTATGCAGACACCATCAGCAGCTTGTTAGTGAGAAGAAATTGTGTGATGAGGGGGAAGTGGACTGTGAGAAGAAGGATTAAATATGAGCATACCCTTAGCATCAATGCTTTCAACTTCCCCACTCGTCACGGACTCGGTCACTGCCCCTCCAATGATCTCGAGCACTGCTTTCTCCAGCTCAGTCAGGTTCTACAGACAGGCCCCCCCTCCATCCATCTGCTGTTGCTCTCTCTGGTTATGTGCCACCTTTGCCTGCACTGTGTTTGGGTGATGCGCCAGCCATAGTTGAATAGCTGGCAGTGTGTGCAAGGTGTGAGATGTGAGCATGAGTCTTGCAGCAGTGGTAACTGTGAGGGTGAAGTGAAGATTGTGAGGTATGAGTGGTGATAGCGAGAGATTGTTGGGAGGTGAGTGATGGGGGTGTGGTGCATTAAGCAGTGTGTGAGGATAGTGGTGCAGATGGTAGGAGATGGAATTTGAAGATGCATTCACTCACCTTGACCAGTCGTGTGAGGTAATTAAACTTTTTGCGGCACTGGATCCAGGACCTGCAGACAACACTCATCGCACTGATGGCTTCAGCGGTCTCCTCCTACAGCCCTCTTGTGTCCACAGGCCTCCTGCCCCGCTGCAGGTGGAGGATCTCAGGACATCTTTCAACCTCCAACACCAGGCCTGCAGTGCCACATCAGAAAATCTCCTTCCCATTTCTCTTGGCTGTTGGGCCGTGGCTTTCTCCACAATGACTATGAGGTGTTTCTGCAACAAAGCACTTCCCCTTTATTAGTGCAGAGAGCCTAGGCCAAACTTCATTGGCCACTAGGCTGCACCCAATATTGCCCTCCCTGTTCAGCGCTAAGCCAATCAGCAGTGCGTTTAGCACTGAGATCAGTGCTACAAACTATATCATTTTATAATATTGCCACCAGAATTGTACGCAGTACTCCAAGTGTGGTCTAACCAAGGTCCTATACAAGTTTAGCATAACTTCTCTACTTTTTAATTCTATCCTTCTAGAAATAAACCTTAGTGCTTGGTTTGCTTTTTTATGGCCTTATTAACCTGCATCGCTACTTTTAGTAATGTGTGTATTTGTACGCCCAGATCCCTTTGCTCTTCTACCCCATTTAGATTCTTATTTTCCAAGTACTATGTGACCTCCTTATTTTTCTCACCAAAATGTAATACTTCACCCTTATCTATGCTGAAACTAATTTGCCAATTCTATGCGCATTCTGCAAGTTTATTAATGTCTTCCTGTAATTTGTTGCAGTCCTCCTCAGTGTTGATTATGCCGGAGTTTGGCGTCATCCGCAAATTTAGAAATTGTGTTTTTGATTCCAAAGTCTAAATTATCAATATAAATTGTGAAACATACAGAAAAGTCCAAGAGTAACACACAGTGACAGAGTAACTGAGAAACAGAAAAATGTCCAAGCGTAACACGTGAAATGAGTAAAGGACATAGAATAATAATCATGGGAGATTTTAACTACTGCAAATAAACTGGCAGGAGGCAGCAAAAGGGGTAGAGGGAATGGAGTCTTTACAATGTGTGCAGGACTCCTTTCTTACCCACTATGTAAAAAGCCCAACAAGAGAGGGAGTCCTGCTGAACCTAGTAATGGGAAATGAACCAGAACAGCTTAAAAGAAGTAAGCATAGGAGAACATCTAGGCAATAGCAATCACAACACAATAAGGTTGAAGATAAAGATTGAGAAGGCCACATAAGTAAGACAAAGACCAAAGTAATAAATTGGAAAAAGCTGATTTACTGACAAAGAAATAGAGCAGCAGTGGGAATAATTTAAAACGATGATCAATAGCGTCCAGGAGAAATATATCCCACTAAAAAGCAAGAACAACTACCCAGTAATGACACACCATGAACGAATAAAGAAATAAGGGCAACATTAAAACTAAAAAAAAAAGCATACACTAAGTAGACTACGAAGGAGAGGATGACAATAGGGAATTAAAAGGTTAGGAAAGAAGTCAAAAAAACAATTCAGAAGACAAAAAGAAATTACCAAATTAAATTATCAAGGAATATAAAAAGAAATAGTAAATTATTCTACAGGCTCATACATAACAAAGAAAAATCAGGATAGGAATAGAGCCATAGAGCCACTGCTGGATACACACGATAAATTTACAGGTATTGACAGTGATAGTGAATACAGGATGAACCTTCCTTATCCGGAACTATCCCTCGTCCAGAACCATTCCTGGCCACCAGGTGGCGCATGCGCAGAACTCCGACATGAACAAATTGAAGTCCTTCCTCGCTGCTGACTCGCGCAATCGCTGGCCTGACTCTGAGATCCACCGCTTCCCTCTTGCCCCTCCGCCACCCCCCCCCCCACCCCCACCCCAAGATCTCTCTGCCGCACTCCCAGCCCCAAGTCAGCCAACCCAGATGTCCCCTTGCTCAGTACCTGTACCATCCAATTTAACATGACCACACCTCGTCCGGAAAAATCCTTTATCCTGAACAGGCCAAGTCCCGAGGGTTCTGGATAAGGTAATTACTTTACCTCAGTATTTACCAGGGAGATTAACATGGTGAACATGACATTGAGAGATAGCAGAGGCACTATTACATATATATATATATATATATATTGGAAAAGGGACGAGTGCCAGAGGACTGGCGAACAGCTAATGTGATTCCTATATATAAAAAGAGAGATAGAACAAGTCCAGGGAACTATAGACCAATTAGCTTAACGTCAGTGGTAGGAAGAATCATTAATCGAGGAACAGATAAATAGGGAGGGAAATCCAAGAGTAACACACAGGAACAGAGTAACAGAGAAACTGTTGCCGTTTTTTTCCCATTGTTATGGTCGCAACTAAGGGTTGTTAGTCCTGCAACAATAGTTTCCGTGAGTCATAGCCAAGCAGTTTTAACGTACATTGACTAATAACAATATTGTTCTTATACAACTGTTCTACAGTATTACATTAAATGGGCCAGCAATTAATACAAGCTGTTTCCTCCACAAAGTTCCTGCTGATCAGACTTGCAGCTTTGTGGGCTACCATTAAGACAAAAGGTTTTCTGATTGTCCATGAAAGCTCTAACTTTTGGAGGGAACAGGTTTTACCCTGATACTATTTGGCTAATTTGGGCTGCGAGTACTATCTCACCAAACTGACACTACATTGAGCTGTTTGTGCAATATCCTAATCTGCTTGGCAACAGTCTTACAGGTTTGTCATTGTTCTCTCCTCTTATCTGTAAGTGTCTGAATTTTTACATGTTATCATAATACCAGCCCACTTATGGCAGTGCATGGTAGGTAAGTGGGTCTCCTAGAAACTTGTCCTTTAGCTAGGTATGGGCCATTTCTTGACCTGGGTGTTAATCATTTCAGTATTCTGTCTTTGAGTTTCCAAACTCTCTTTTGTTCACACACACAGACAAGATTCAGGCACACCCTACCACTGCACCCCACCTTTCTCCACATTCACGCTCTGGCTAAAGTGCTGGAGCAAAGAAAATCTGGACACCGCGCCATTTGGGCCACTTAAAAATATTCGAACAATAACACACAGGGACAGAGTAACTGAGACGTCGAAAATAGTCCAAGAATAACACACAGGAACAACATAACCAAGCGATAAATACTCAGAGCAAGTTAATGAAACAGAGAAAAATACAGAAAGGGGGAGAGGAACAGACACAGCTGGAGAGTGGGAGACCCTTACTGACACCAAAACCCGAGACCGAGGTCGGGGCCCCTCTGGATCTCAGTAGGATTGGTGAATGAGATAGATGGATCTTGTCTGATAGGACTGGAAACCCCTCCAGTCAGCATTCACCATAATGCTGAGTAAATGTAAACATTGTGTCGCTGGTAGCTTTTAGTATAACCCATTCACTTTTCTCTAATTTAGTTGAAGGAATTCAATCCTGATTTGGACGATGGTCAGTATCCAGTCATTCCAGAAAACAAAATTCATGGAGTCGCATTCATTTTTAACATCAACATCCTGGACAACACTCCGATGCATTTGATTGAGCACTTTCAGGAACTACAAACCATTGTGGCACAGAAAAGTACATCTCTTTCTCTTTCTGCCTACGTAATCTTTGTCGCCATTCAGTTTTATGTTTAACATTGATATTTTTATGAAATGTCTCTTTTCAGATGTTTACAGGATTGTGATTGGGACCAACATTGACCATTTAGGAGTACCAGAGAAATATTATCATCTCATTTATAATTACAAGCAACTACAGAAGAAGGTAACAGGAATGTGTTAATTTGTAGATTAATATAATTATTTTAAAAATTTGTTTGGAATGCAGGCATCACTGGCAAGGCTGGCATTTATTGCCCATCCCTAATCGCCCCTTGAGAAGGTGGTGGTGAGCCGCCGCCTTGAACCACTGCAGTCCGTGTGGTGAAGATGTTCCCACAGAGCTGTTAGGTAGGGAGTTCCAGGATTGTGTCCCAGTGATAATGAAGGAATACCAGTAATAATGGATGTTTTGATTCTCACTGGAGAATTAGTTTTTAAATGTGACAGTTTTTGTCTGATGGATGATGGTGTTGACTGCTTTCAGTGACAGTACATGTAGGATTAAAAACAAGGTTCACTCACTGAAAATGGACCAGCTTGTTTTTGATACAGTAAGTACCAAAGTATAGACTTTGGACTGGGCCTTCTGCCCACGCCATCCTCCAAAGTTAACGAGATGCGCATCTCTGGGGAGCGACAGGGTAAGAGTGAAGGGTCACTGAAATGCATTAATTACAGGAGGCTGAATTTATCTGTGAGATCTATCACAGTGAGGTAACGCAGGCAGCCAACACAACATGCATGGCCTTCTCAAGGGTGTGACCCGTGGCTCAGTGGACAGCACGGTCACCTGAGTCAGAGAGTTGTGAGCTGAAGGCCCACTCCTGGGACCTGAGCTTAAAATCCAGGCAGACACTCCAGTGGCGTACTGAGGGAGTGCTGCTAACGTTCCCGGTAATGTTTTTGGGTGCGCGGCTCCTTTAAAGGGGCTGCACAGCCCATTCACAGTTTTGCGCATGCGCGAACTTTAACATAGCAAAAGCAAGTCCCGGGCTGCGTGGGACTGGCCGAGAGCTGAGCAGCTTACAGGAAACGTTGGGTGCTGCACTGTCGGGATGTCACCTTTCGAATGAGACGTATAGTTGAGGCCCTGTCTTCCTTCTCCGGTGGGTGTAGAAGATCCCATGGCATTGTTTTGGCCAATATTAATCCCTCACTGAACACCGAAAAGCAGATTATTGGGTGATTTATGTATTTGCTGTTTGTGGGAGCTTGCTGTGCACGAACTGACTGACACATATTTGTATAGACTGGTCTTTATACAACGCCTTTCACCACCTCAGGACGTCCCAAAGCGCTTCACAGTAAATGAAGTGTAGTCACTGTTGTAATATAGGAAACGGGGCGGCCAATTAGTACACAGCAAGTTCTCACAATCAGCAATTAGATTAAAAATATTAAAACTGAATGTTGATTCAGAATTGTGATTCAAAAATGTAATCACCTTGACCAGTTTATCATTACTTTTTCCCTTAGTTTCAAAAGCTGTCAGCTGAAACTGGGATGGAAGAGCGCACCATGTTTGCCGTTGCGAATGAGTGGAAAGGCGACACGATAGATCAGACCAGATGTGTGCTCATTTTGTATGCACTGGAAAATATGGTCAGAAACATAGACAAATACATCAAAGTGACACAGTAATGGGCAAACCTAACCTCATTCATGACTATAGCACAGAAACATTGTGTTGGCTGGAAGGAATGGCCTCCTTCCATGCTGTGTATTTCTATGACTGTATGAAACAGGTCATTCGGCCCACTAGCTTATGCCAGCATTTAAGCACCACACGAGCCTTCTCCCACTCCTCTTCATCTCATCCTATCACCATATACTTCTATTCCTTTCTCCCTCATGTGTTTATCCAGCTTCCCCTTAAATGCATCGATACTATTCACCTCAACCTCTCCCTGTGGGAGCGAGTTCCACATTCTCACCACTCTCTGGGTAAAGAAGTTTCTCCTGAATTCCCCATTGGATTTATTAGTGACTATCTTATATTTACAGCCTCTAATTCGGTCTCCCCACAAATGAAATATTTTCTTCACATCTACTCTATCAAACCCCTTCATTATCTTGAAGCTCTCTATCAGGACACCCCTCAGCCTTCTCTTTTCTAGAGCAAAGAACCCCAGCCTGTTCCATCTTTCCTGATAGGTATAACCTCTCAGTTCTGGTATCATCCTTGTGAATCTTATTTACACTACCTCCAGTGCTACTTTTTCTAATATGGAGATCAGAATTGTTCACAGTACTCCAAGTCTGTAACCGTAACAGTGTAATCAATCCTATTTCTGTATCATGTAGCTGGCTTAGTCCACTTTAAAGATCCCAACATAAGAATCCTTTATCTTCTAATTTAGGGTTTGAAAGTAGACAATCAGTTTTGGAGTGGTTGGTATGTGAGGGTCTGATGTATTTACACTTCCATTCTATGCACGTTTATGGCAGATGTAGTCATAGAATCCTACAGCACAGAGGGAGGTCATTCCGCCCATCAAGCCCATGCCGGCTCTTTGAAAGGACGATCCAATTAGTCCCACTCCTTCCTGCTCTTTTTCCTCCTTTTCCTTTTCAAGTATTTATCCAATTTCCTTTTGAAAGTTACGATTGAATCTGCTTCCACCGCCCTTTCAGGCAGCGCGTTCCAACTTGCTGTGTAAAAATACATTCTCCTCCTCTCCATTCACCCCTTGGTTTTTGGCAATTACCTTCAATCTGTGCTCTCCTGCCAGTGGTAACAGTTTCTCTTTATTTACTCTATCTAAATATCACATCATTTTGACCACCTCTACTAAATCTCCCCTTAACCTTCTCTGCTCTAAGGAGAACAACTCCAGCTTCTCCAGTCTCACCACGTAACTAAAGTCCCTCATCCCTGGTACCAAATCTCCTCTGCATGCTCTGTGGTGACAGAGTCTGGTAAATATTTTTGAGCGGTCTATAAGTGTTTTCTGCTCATTAACCGGTTGTTTTGGTTTGGTTTGTCTGTAGACCAGTGGGAACTGGGTGGGATGTTTGTGGAGATACATAGGGCCCAAGTTTCCACATGATAAAAAACGGGCGCCCCTCCGAGCTGGGCGCCTGTTTTTCGTGCCTAAAACGGCACCGGAAAAAAAACGAGCGCTTCTGGAGCGCTTTGCAGCTCCATGTCTGCTTGGCGCGGCGCCCACGGGGGCGGAGCCTACACTCGCGCCGATTTTGTAAATGGGAGGGGGCGGGTACTATTTAAATTAGTTTTTTTCCTGCCGACAACGCTGCACGTGCGCGTTGGAGCGTTCGCACATGCTCAGTGTGAAAAAAACATTGGCACTCGGCCATTTTTGTAGTTCTTTGTAGTTCTTTGTAGCTGTTTAGTTTTTTAACATTTTTTAATAAAAGTACATTGCCATCAGCACAGAGGCTTCTTGTAGCAGTGAGAAGGGTGCAGGAAGCCTCAGAAAGTTGAGGCAGCCGTTTCCCGACGACCTCCCCCTTTTGCCGTCGGGAAATGGCTTCTCAATTTCTGAGGCTTCCTGCAGCCTTCTCTCTTTCCCGCCAGCCGTCTGGAACGGCTCCATTCCCTTCCGCCCCCCCACCCCCCCCCCCCGCGTTCGGTCGGCTCCCGCCCTTCCCCCCCCCCCCCGTCGCGTTCGTCGGCTCCCTTCCCTTCCCCCCCCCACCCCCCTGCGTTCGGTCGGCTCCCTTCCCTTCCCGGCCCCCCCCCCCCCCCCCCCGCATTTGTCGGCTCCCTTCCCTTCCGCCCCCCCCCCCCGCGTTCATCGGCTCCCTTCCGCCCCCCTCCCCCCCCCCCCTGCGTTCGGTCGGCTCCCTTCACTTCCCACTCCCCCCCCGCGTTCGTCGGCTCCCTTCCCTTCCCCCCCCACATTCGTCGGCTCCCTTCCCTTCCCTTTCCCCCCCCCCCCCCCCCCCCCCGGTTCGGTCAGCTCCCTCCTCCCCCTGCCCCCGGCCCGCGTTCGGTCGGCTCCCTCCCTCCCCTGCGTTCGGTCGGCTCCCTCGTTTTGTGAGGCTTGCTGCACCATTCTCCCTGGCTGAAGCACTTTCACACAGGTAGGAAGATGGTTTATTTAATCTTTTCTTTGCTTATAAATGTTTATTCAGGTTGGATTTATTTGTATAATATTTGTATAAGTATAAATAAGGATTTATTGTCGAATTTAATGAGTTCCCTTCCCCCCCCCCTCGTTCTGGACGCCTGATTTGTAACCTGCATCTGATTTTTTAATGTGTAGACAAGGTTTTTTCAGTTCTACAAAAATCTTCACTTGCTCCATTCTACTTTAGTTTGGAGTACATTTTCACTGTGGAAACTTTCAAATCAGGCGTCAGTGGCCGGACACGCTCCCTTTTGAAGAAAAAATTCTGTTCCAAAGTAGAACTGTTCTACCTGACTAGAACTGCAGAAAAAAAAATGTGGAGAATTGCGAATTCTAAGATAGTCCGTTCTCCACCAGTTGTTCCTAAAAATCAGGCGCAAATCATGTGGAAACTTGGGCCCATAAAAACATAGAAACATAGAAAATAGGTGCAGGAGTAGGCCATTCGGCCCTTCTAGCCTGCACCGCCATTCAATGAGTTCATGGTTGAACATGAAACTTCAGTACCCCATTCCTGCTTTCTCGCCATACCCCTTGATCCCTCTAGTAGTAAGGACTTCATCTAACTCCCTTTTGAATATACTTAGTGAATTGGGCTCAACAACTTCCTGTGGTAGAGAATTCCACAGGTTCACCACTCTCTGGGTGAAGAAGTCTCTCCTCATCTCGGTCCTAAATGGCTTACCCCTTATCCTTAGACTGTGACCCCTGGTTCTGGAGTTCCCTAACATTGGGAACATTCTTCCTGCATCTAATCTGCCTAACCCCGTCAGAATTTTAAACATTTCTATGAGGTCCCCTCTCATTCTTCTGAACTCCAATGAATACAAGCCCAGTTGATCCAGTCTTTCTTGATAGGTCAGTCCCGCCATCCCGGGAATCAGTCTGGTGAACCTTCGCTGCACTCCCTCAATAGCAAGAATGTCCTTCCTCAGGTTAGGAGACCAAAACTGTATACAATACTCCAGGTGTGGCCTCACCAAGGCCCTGTACAACTGTAGCAACACCTCCCTGCCCCTGTACTCAAATCTCCTCGCTATGAAGGCCAACATGCCATTTGCTTTCTTAACCGTCTGCTATACCTGCATGCCAACCTTCAATGACTGATGTACCATGACACCCAGGTCTCGTTGCACCTCCCCTTTTCCTAATCTGTCACCATTCAGATAATAGTCTGTCTCTCTGTTTTTACCACCAAAGTGGATAACCTCACATTTATCCACATTATACTTCATCTGCCATTCATTTGCCCACTCACCTAACCTATCCAAGTCGCTCTGCAGCCTCATAGCATCCTCCTCGCAGCTCACACTGCCACCCAACTTAGTGTCATCCGCAAATTTGGAGATACTACATTTAATCCCCTCGTCTAAGTCATTAATGTACAATGTAAACAGCTGGGGCCCCAGCACAGAACCTTGCGGTACCCCACTAGTCACTGCCTGCCATTCTGAAAAGTCCCCATTTACTCCTACTCTTTGCTTCCTGTCTGACAACCAGTTCTCAATCCATGTCAGCACACTACCCCCAATCCCATGTGCTTTAACTTTGCACATTAATCTCTTGTGTGGGACCTTGTCGAAAGCCTTCTGAAAGTCCAAATATACCACATCAACTGGTTCTCCCTTGTCCACTCTACTGGAAACATCCTCAAAAAATTCCAGAAGATTTGTCAAGCATGATGTCCCTTTCACAAATCCATGTGACTCGGCCTGTCTAGTTAGATACTTCTGCAGCTGTCCAATTACCTCAGCCACTCTCTCGCTCTCGTCTATCTTTGATGTCTTTGTCCCCAGTAAAACGTTGACTCTCTCCCACCTTGGCCATTACCCTGGTACAGCCCCCATCTTTACCCCCTTGAGTACAAGGGTCACAAACGTGAGTGTACCTGGCTGGTGCACAAACGGTTTCACCATCCATCACCAGATCTGGCTGAATGACAACAAACACTATTGGGCTTTGCTCTTCTCTTCAAAACCACCCACTGGAGAGCAAAGCTGTCCTCCTGGCTTCTCTACTGCAGCACCAACTGTCTCCAGTTACTTTTCCCTTTCACCACCAGCAGAACCTTTTGTTCAAAAATCTCTTTTTCAAACGACAGTCTCCCTATGTCTGTATTTTCACTTTCTGTTATCGGTGTGATGTTCCCATCTCCATTAAAACTAATGAAGGCTGCAGTTTCAGACCAGCCCGAGGATCTCTTTGGGATTGTGTGACCCCAGAAAATTAGGCTACAGGCTGGGTGTTGAAGGAATGAACAACATGCATCTCAGTGATGAGCCCCACTGTGTGCTGTCGTATCAGTAAAATGGTTCCGAAAATGGTAGCACGGCCAAATTAAACTTGCCTCCTCTTGAGCAACTGTCTCTCCCTGTGACGTGATAGGTATTCCTTCAGTGGCTCCTGCATGAACGTCTTTTATTCCTGGTTCATCAGGCATATTCTCTGGATTTTTCAGCTTCTTTCTTCATCTGGAGCCTAGTAAAAATCATATATCAGCTTGCATGAGGTGGTGCTGTATTATCAATTCCCCTTTAAATATGTTCTAAAAAGTTTTGGAATGCCATTTCTTAATACTTTCCAAAATGAGTGTTTAAACAAAATAAAGGAACATGTATTTTATAATAAAATGATGAAATGTATCAATCAAATGGCCTTTGCTGTCATGTAATGCTTTTGTTAAACTTTAGTTGAAGGACACAGTTAAGCCCAAAAGCACGTGAGGTGTATCTAATCGCCAAAGATGCATTAGTACCGTTCAGTCAGCTACATTGATGCAATATTTTCCTTTAGCTTCTAGCAGTTTAGGCTCAGTTACTTTCCAAACGTAGAGGACAAATTTCAAAAGTTTTGTTGAGGTGAATTTTCTATTGAATGATGTTTGAACAAAAAAATGAAAGGCTGTATGTTTGTGTCAGTGTGCGACTCTGTGAAAAAAATGTGAATGTGCTGATTATTCACCACAGCGGGAGCTGGTTCTGTGCTCCAGAACTTCAGAAAGTGCATTGAGCTGAGAGAGGGAGGGAGAACGGCTGGAGTTTCCTCTCAATTACCGCCAGCTTTGAAGGCTGAATCATGAATGTTGGAACAAAGGGAGCGGGAGATGCCCAGCAGGTGAAGGCTGAATCAATACTGTTGGAAGATACGAACAATGAGGGACAGGTGGAGACCATGAGGTCCATCCCGCCCGTCCCACACTATTTCGATACCTTATGCATTGCAACATAGACACTGCCCACCCCACCCGAAAACCTGGCAATCTCCTGAGAGAAGCAAAAAAACCTCAACAGAGGGAGGGGCAGATGCCCAACAGGTGAGAGTGCGAGGGCAAGGAGAGAGGCGAAGCTGGCAGAGGATGTCCAGGTAAAGACATGGAGGAATGTGTAGAGGAGGATATCAATGTTAAAGTTGGTGGCCAGGGAGATGTACAGGCCAGTGAGGCTGGGAGTGACTGGCAGGGGGGAAGAGGTTGCAGACGGCGGGGTCTTGGGCAAGTTGGAGATGATGGAGGATGAACATTTAGAAGCAGGCAAGGATTGAGTCTGTGGGGGCGGATTGAGGAGTTGCTTAAGTTTGGCGATGGGGTGAGGCGAGCATCTTTGCTAAAGTGGAAGTGAGAAATGTTGGGTGATGAATTGGATGTTGGATTTGAAGCCCAGCTCTGGGTCAAGCAGCTCAGTTGGGCCAAGGAGAGGAGCCTGTTGCAAGTGACTGGAGTCTCTCCATGTCATGGACTGAAGATTGAGCAGGGAGAAAGCACCTGCTGGAGGCCAGGACAGGACAGGACAGGAGTCTCATCCTGGTCACTGTTTGATGGCTGGAAACAGGACAATCTGGGGCTGCACACAGCAGGATGTGAGCGGGTGTTCACAATGTCTCAAGCATACAATGCCCGGAGGCCCAGGCCCTTAGACTCTCCCCCAATCCGCGCATCCCCTGACTCTCTCTCTCTCCCCCGCCCACCGCCCACCCCGGCCCCCTGAGTCTCCCCGGCCCACCCAGGCCCTCTGACTCTATCCCCTCCTGCCCAGGCCCCCTGACTCTGTCCCCGCCCAACCAGCCCCCGACTCTCTCTCTCCTCCACAACCCCTGCGCGGCCTGCAGACTCTCCCTCACCCCGGCCCTCTAACTCTCCCTCGCCCCGGCCCACCGACTCTCCGCCCTCCCCCACCCGCCCCCTGACTCTCCCCCGTGCGGCACCCTGACTCTCTCCCACCCCAGCTCCCTGACTCTCCCCCAACCCGCCTAGGCCCCGACTCTCCCCCGCGCGGCCTCCTGACTCTCCCCCGCGCGGCCTCCTGACTCTCCCCCGCACGGCCTCCAGATACTCCCCCACTCCGGCACCCGACACACTCCAACCCAGGCCCCCGGACTCTCCCCCGCGTGGCCCCTGGACTCTCCCCCGCCCAGCCCTCTGACTCCCCCGCCGCCCCCCTCCCAGCCCCCTGACTCTCCCCTGCCCATGACCCCTGACTCTCCCCTGCCCAGGCCCCCTGACTCTACCCCCTCCCCCATCTAACCCCTGACTCTCCCCCAACCCGCCCAGGCCCCATGACTCTCCCCCTCCCCGGACCCCAGACTCCCCCCCCACCCAGGCCCCCTGACTCTCCCCCTCTCCAGCCCCCCAATTCTCCCCCACCCCGGCCCCCTGTCTCTTCCCCCACCCCGGCCCCCTGACTCTCTCTTGCCCCAACCTCCCGACTCTACCCCGCCCCCCAACTCTTCTCCCGCGTGGCCCCCCGACTCTCCCCCGCGTGGTCCCCAGACACTCCCCAACCCTGGCCCCGACTCACCGCCCGCCCAGGCCCCCTGACTCTCCCCCACCCTGGCCCCCTGACTCTCCCTCGCCCCGCCCCCTGACTCTCCCCCACCCCGGCCCCCTGACTCTCTCTCGCCCCGCCCCCTGACTCTCCCCCACCCAGGCCCCCTGACTTTTCCCCGCCCCGGGCCCCTGACTCTCCCCCACCCCAGGTCAGCCCAGCCCCCTGACTCTCCCCTGCACGGCCCCCTGACTCTTCCCCAACCCGCCCTGGCCCCCCGACTCTTCTCCGCGCAGCCACCTGACTCTCCCCCACCCCGACCCCCTGACTCTCCCCCACTCCGGCCCCATGACTCTGCCCCACCCCGGCTACCTGACTGTCCCCCACTCCGGCCCCCTGGCTCTCCCCCGCCCGGGCCCCCTGACTCTCCCCCGGCCCCCTGACTCTCCCCCGCACGGCATCCTGACTCTGTCCCACCCCGGCCCCGACTCTCACCCAAATCGCCCAGGCCCCCTGACTCTCCCCCACGCAGCCTCCTAACTCTCCCCCCTCCCCCAACCACCTCCTGACTCTCCCCCCGCCCGGCCCCCTGACTCTCCCGCAAACCGCCCCACCCCCTGACTCTCCATCGCCCCTGGCCCCCTGACTGTCCCCCACCCTGGCCCCCTGACTCTCCCCCACCCCGGCCCCTTGACTCTCCCCCACCCCGGCCACCTGACTCTCCCCCACCCCGGCCCCCTGACTCTCCCCTGCACGGCATCCTGACTCTATCCCACCCCGGCCCCGACTCTCACCCAAATCGCCCAGGCCCCCTGACTATCCCCCGCGCGGCCCCCTGGACGCTCCCCCGCGCGGCCCCCTGCACGCTCCCCCGCGCGGCCCCCTGCACGCTCCCCCGCGCGGCCCCCTGCACGCTCCCCCGCGCGACCTCCTGACACTCCCCCCTCCCCCCTCTCCCACCCGCCCCCTGACTCTCCCCCCTCCCCCAACCGCCTCCTGACTCTCCCCCCGCCCGGCCCCCTGACTCTCCCGCAAACCGCTCCACCCCCTGACTCTCCATCGCCCCTGGCCCCCTGACTCTCCCCCACCCCGGCCCCCTGACTGTCGCCCACCCCAGCCCCCTGACTCTCCCCCCGCCCCCTGACTCTCCCCCGCACGGCATCCTGACTCTGTCCCACCCCGGCCCCGACTCTCACCCAAATCGCCCAGGCCCCCTGACTCTCCCCCGCGCGGCCTCCTGACTCTCCCCCCTCCCCCACCCGCCCCCTGACTCTCCCCCCTCCCTCAACCGCCTCCTGACTCTCCCCCCGCCCGGCCCCCTGACTCTCCCGCAAACCGCTCCACCCCCTGACTCTCCATCGCCCCTGGCCCCCTGACTCTCCCCCACCCCGGCCCCCTGACTGTCGCCCACCCCGGCCCCCTGACTCTCCCCCCGCCCCCTGACTCTCCCCCGCACGGCATCCTGACTCTGTCCCACCCCGGCCCCGACTCTCACCCAAATCGCCCAGGCCCCCTGACTCTCCCCCGCGCGGCCTCCTGACTCTCCCCCCTCCCCCACCCGCCCCCTGACTCTCCCCCCTCCTTCAACCGCCTCCTGACTCTCCCCCCGCCCGGCCCCCTGACTCTCCCGCAAACCGCTCCACCCCCTGACTCTCCCCCACCCCGGCCCCCTGACTCTCCCCCCGCCCCCTGACTCTCCCCCGCACGGCATCCTGACTCTGTCCCACCCCGGCCCCGACTCTCACCCAAATCGCCCAGGCCCCCTGACTCTCACCCGCCCGGCCCCCTGACTCTCCCGCAAACCGCCCCACCCCCTGACTCTCCATCGCCTCTGGCCCCCTGACTGTCCCCCAACCCGGCCCCCTGACTCTCCCCCACCCCGGCCACCTGACTGTCCCCCACGCCGGCCCCGGCCCCCTGACTCTCCCCCACCCCGGCCCCCTGACTCTCCCCCACCCCGGCCACCTGACTGTCCCCCACCCCGGCCCCGGCCCCCTGACTCTCCCCCACCCGGGCCCCCTGACTCTCCCCCGCGCGGCTCCCTGGACTCTCCTTCGCGCGGCCTCCAGACTCTCCCCCATACGACCCCCTGACTCTCCCCCACCCGCCCCCTGACTCTCCCCCACCCTGGTCCCCAGACTCTCCCCCGGCCCCATGACTCTCCCCGCGCAGCCCCCTGGACTCTCCCCTGTGCGGCTGCCTGACTCTCCCCCACACGGCCCCCTGATACTCCCCCACACAGCCCCCTGATACTCCCCCACACAGCCCCCTGATACTCCCCCACACAGCCCCCTGGACTCTCTCCTGTGCGGCTGCCAGACTCTCCCCCACACAGCCCCCTGATACTCCCCCACCCGCCCCCTGACTCTCCCCCACCCGCCCGGTCCCAGCTGCTGTCTCACCTGCCCCGCTCCCTCCTGTAGGGGAGACCGAGCATCCTCCACCCGGCTCCTGAACTCTCACTTCCCCACTTCCTCCGTCACACAACAAGGGAGGGGAGGGGAAGAACATACGAACAATGACGGACAGGTAAAGACCATCTGGTCCATCAAGTCTGTCCCACAATATTGTGATACCTTGTATATCACAACATATACACTCCACCCCACCCAAATCCAGGTGATATCCTGGGAGAGGCAAAAAAAAATGTAAAAACCCAGGCCAATTTGGGGGGCAAAATCTGGGCAATTCGTCTCCGACCCATCTAGGTAATCGAAACTAGTCCAGGAGATCACTCTGGCCATTACATTTCCTGTAGTACTGACCTTCTGTAAGAAGTGATCTCCGCTGCAGACAGAAACAAACCCAGCTTTCACTTGGGAAATCGGAAAGAGGAAATAGCAGAGGCCTTGACCATCATTTTCCAGTCCTCTTTGGATCGGGGCATGGTGCCGGAGGACTGCTAACGTAGAGCCCTTGTTTAAGAAGGGAGAAAGGGATAGGCCGAGTAATTACAGGCCTGTCAGCCTAATCTCAGTGGTGGGAAAATTATTGGGAAAAAATCCTGAAAGACAGGATAAATCTGCATTTTGAAAGGCAAGGATTAATTAGGGACAGTCAGCATGGATTTGTTAAGGGACGGTCGTGTCTGACTAACCTGATTGAATTTTTTGAGGAGGTAACCAAGAGGGTCGATGAAGGTATTGCACATGATGTCGTATATCTGGCTTTAGCAAAGCTTTTGATAAGATCCCATATGGTAGACTGGTCATGAAGGTTAAAGCCCATGGGATACAGGGCAAAGTGTCAAGTTGGATCCAAAATTGGCTTAGAGGTAGGAAGCAAAGGGTAATCGTTGATGGGTGTTTTTGTGACTGGAAGGATGTTTCCAGTGGAGTTACGCAGGGCTCAGTACTGGGTCCCTTGCTTCTTGTGGTATATATCAATGATTTAGATTTGAATATAGGGAGTATGATTAAGAAGTTTTGCAGCCGACACTAAAATTGGCTGTGTGGTTAATAATGAAGAGGAAAGTCATGGGCTGCAGGAGGATATCAATCTACTGGTCAGGTGGGAAGAGCAGTGGCAAATGGAATTTAATACAGAGAAGTATGAGGTGATGCACTTTGGGAGGGCTAATAAGGAAAGGGTATACATATTAAGCGGTAGGCCACTTAATAGTGTAGATTAACAAAGGGACCTTGGAGTGCTTGTCCACAGATCCCTGAAAGTAGCAGGCCAGGTGGATAAGATGGTTAAGAAGGCATATGGAATGCTTGTCTTTATTGGCCAAGGCATAGAATATAAGAGCAAGGAGGTTATGTTTAAATTGTACAATACTTTGGTTAGGCCACAGCTGGAGTATTGCGTGCAGTTCTGGTCACCGTATTATAGGAAGGACGTGATTGCACTAGAGAAGGTGCAGAGATTTACTAGGATGCTGCCTGGAATGGAGAATCTTAGTTATGAGCATAGATTGGATAGGCTGGGTTTGTTCTCATTGGAACAGAGGAGGTTGAGAGGAGACCTCATTAAGATGTACAAAATATTGAGGGGCCTGGACATAGTGGATAGTAAGGGTCTATTTCTATTGGTGGGGGGTGTCTATTACGAGGGGGCATAGTTTTAAGGTGATTGGTGGAAGGTTTAGCGGGGATTTGAGGGGGGGCTTCTTTACGCAGAGGGTTGTGGGGATCTGGAACTAGCTGCCTGGAAGAGTGGTGGATGCAGAAACCCTCACCACTTTTAAGAGATGGTTGGATGGGCACTTAAACCTGCAGGGTTACAGACCTAGAACTGGTAATTGGGATTAGACTGGATGACTTTTTGTTAGACGGAGCATATATAATGATAAGTACTGCAGGGAATAGAATACGGCCAGGGTGATCTCCTGGACTAGTTTCGATCACCTGGATGGGTTGGAGAGGAATTTTCCCTGATTTTTTTTTTCTCCCTAAATTGGCCTGGGTTTTTATCTGGTTTTTGCCTCTCCCAGGAGATCACATGGCTCCGGTTGGGGTGGAGTGTAGAATGTTTCAGTATAAGGGGTGTCGCAGTTGTGTGGGGCGGACTGGTTGGGCTGGGTGCTCTTTGCCTTTCCGTCATTGTTTGTAGGTTTATAGGTTTATATGTAACCTTTAGGGCTGCTGACCAAGGGCCGTGTGGCTCTTTGTCGGCCGGCGTGGACATGATGGGTCGGAGTGGCCTCCTTCTGTGCTGTAAATTTCTGTGTTTCTATGTTGAAGGAGTTCAGTGAGTCTGCATCCACCACATGAAATGGCAGCTCGTTCCAGGAGTCTACTATTCTTTGGGTAAAGAACCACCTCCTGACGTCTAACCTAGATCTAGCCTTATACAACTTAAGGGCCCGAAATTGATGCACTCACCGCCCACTGCCACCGACATTCCTCTGCTCAATCCGCCCAGTGCCATTTTCGACATGGCCTGGAGCAGGCGGGAGGGGAGAGCCGCCAAGAAGCGCCCGCCGACGTCAACGGACGGCCGATGCGCGTAAGTAGACTCCCGCCCGCCTAGATGCCATATTCATGTGGGTGGGAGTCGGCTGGAGGACGGCGGTGAACCGCAGAGTGCAGGCAGCTCTGTCCTCAACGGTAAGTGTGAAGATGGAGGAAAACAGGTTCGTGATATTTATTTATTTATTTACAGGGACTTACCTGTATGGGGTCCCCTGAAGGTCGTCAGATGTTTTTGTTTGATGGTTTCTATTTTTAGGTGTTTGACCCTCCGCGGGCCTGACTATTCTCGGCGGCACTTGGGCGGCAAGCGCCTCTGCCGCCAAGAATGAGAGCTCCCACTGGCTCCTGCCCAGAATGGCGGTATACGTCGCTGCTTTGCTGCCCACCGACCTTCGAGGGACTTTGCTGATGAAAACCCTGCCCAAAGAACCATTAGGGTCCTCGGCGGCCATCAGTGGTCCTTTTGGCGGCACTTGGGCGGGTGAGAGTCTTCACCAAATTCGAACCCCAAATTTGTGGCCCCTGGTCCTGCCTAACCCATTTAATTGAAATAAACTGTCAGCTGGAACACTATGTATTCCCTTCATTATCTTATAAACCTCAATCATATCCCCCTAAATCTACACTGCTCTAAAGTATAGAGTCCCAACTCTTTTAACCTATCTTGATAACTAAGATGCTTTAGATTTGGAATGAGTCTAGTGGCCTCTTCTGCACCCTTTCCAGAGCTTCAATATCATCCACCACGTGAGGAGACCACAACTGGACACAGTATTCCAAGTGCGGCCTGACTAAGGTCTTGTACAAGGACAAAACAGTACATCTCGTCTTATACTCAACTGTCCTATGGATACACCCCAACACCCTATTTGCTCTAGCTATCACTGCACAGCATTGCTCGTGTACCTTTAAGGATGTATGCACTAGAATGCCCAAATCTCTTTCTATCTCCACCATCTTTAATGCCTTTCCCTGGAGGGTGTATGAATGTTGAGCATTTGCCCTGCCCACATGCATAACACTGCACTTATCTAAGTGGTACATCATTTTCCAGTCTTGAGCCCAATCTCCCAACACATTAAGATCGGCCTGAATCAGATGAGCCTCTTCTTCGGTTCTAGCACTCGCACAGATTTTGGTATCATTTGCCAATTGTGCCACCATCCCCCGAATCCAGATCATTAATAAAAATAGTAAAAAGCAACGATCCCAACACTGATCCCTGCAGGACACCACTGATGACCGGTCTCCAAACAGATCCAAATCCATCTATAACTACGCTTGGCCTGCGTCCTGCCAGCCAGTTCTGAATCCAGCTCAATATATTTCCACTAATACCAGAGGCTCCTATCTTACAGAGAAGCCTCTTATGCGGTACCTTGTCAAAAGCTTTTTGGAAATCCCTCTTCCCACAAAACTTCTGACCACCTAACTTCCTTTTCCGGCTCCCACGTTAGCTGATATTGTTAACGGTTCTCTCTCCTCGGGTACTGTTCCCTCTCCTCAGGTACTGTTCCTACTCTCCTTCAAATCTGTCATCATCACCCCTCTCCTCAAAAATAACCCTTCACCCCTCGGTCCTTGCAAACTCCCACCCCATCTCTAACCTCCCTTTCATCTCCAAAGTCCTTGAACGTGTTGTCGCCATACAAATCCGTGACCATCTTTCCTGGATCTCAATGTTTGAATTCTTCAAATCAGGTTTCCATGTCTGCCACAGTACCGAAACGGCTGTCATCAAAGTTACAAATGACATCTTATGTGACTGTGACAAAGGTAAACTATCCATCCTCGTCCTTCTGGATCTGTCTGCAGCCTTTGATACAGTTCACCACTCCATCCCCCTCCAAAGCTTCTCCACCATCGTCCAGCTGGGTGGGACTGCGCTCGCCTGGTTCCATTCTTATCTATCTAATCGTAGCCAGAGAATCACCTGCAATGGCTTCTCTTCCCGCCCCCGCATTGTTGCCTCTGGTGTCCCCCCAAGGATCTGTCCTTGGCCCCCTCCAATTTCTCATCTGTATACTGCCCCTTGGCGATATCATCCGGAAACACAGCATCAGTTTCCACATATATGCTGATGACACCCAGCTCTACCTCACCCCCAATTCTTTCGACTCCTCCACGGTCTCTAAATTGTTAGATTGCTTGTGCAACATCAAGTTCTGGATGAGCTGAAATTTCCTCCAATTAAATATTGGGAAGACAGAAGCCATTGTTTTTAGTTCCTGCCACGAATTCCATTCCCTAGTCACCGACTCCATCTGTCTGAGGCTGAACCAGACTGTTCGCAACCTTGGTGTCATATTTGACCCTGAAATGAGCTTCCGACCACATATCCGCAGCATAACTAAGATCGTCTATTTTCATCTCCCTAACATCACCCGTCTCAGCTCATCCATGCCTTTGTTACCTCTAGACCTGATTATTCCTGGCTGGCCTCCCACCTTCCACCCTACATAGACTAGAGGTGATCCAAAACTCGGCTGCCCGAGTCCTAACTCACACCAAGTCCTGTTCACCCATCCCCCTGTGCTCCTGGTTAAGCAACAACTTGATTAACAAAATCTCATCCTTCCTTTCAAATCCCTCCATGGCCTCACCCCTCCCTATCTCTGTAATCTCCTCCAGCTCTATAACCCCCCGAGATGTTTGCGCTCCTCCAATTCTGGCCTCTTGAGCATCCTCGATTATAATCGCTCCACCATCGGTGGTCGTGCCTTCAGCTGCCTGGGCCCGAAGATCTGGAATTCCCTTCCTAAGCCTCTCTACCTCGCTCTTCTCCTTTAAGACGTTCCTTAAAAACTACCCCTCTTACCAAGCTTTTAGTCATCAGCCCTAATTTCTCCTTCTGTGGCTTAGTGTCAAACTGTTGTTTTTGACCCCATCAACATATCCTTCCATTCCCTTCTCCCTCATGTTTATCCAGCCGCCCTTTAAATGCATCAATGCTCTTCGCCTCAACCACTCCCTGTGGTAGCGAGTTGCACATTCTAAACGCTCTCTTGGTGAATACGTTTCTCCTGAATTCTCTATTGGTTTATTAGTAACAATCTTATATTTATGGTCCCTAGTTCTGATCTCGCCCGTAACTGGTAACCATCTACCCTATCAAACCCTTTCAAAAACTTAAAGACCTATATCAGGTCACCCCTCAGCCATCCCTTTTCTAGGTAGAAGAGCCCCAGCCTGTTCAGCCTTTCCTGATAGGTATAACCTCTCAGTTCTGGTATCATTCTCGTAAGTCTTTGCTGCACCTTCTCCAGTGCTTCCATATCCTTTTTATAATATGCAGACCAAAACTGTTCACAGTACTCCGTGTGGTCTAACCAAGGTTCTACACAAGGTTAACATATTGTCTCTGCTTTTTAATTCTATCCCTCGAAATTAACCCCTTTGTTTGCTATTTTTGGCCTTATTAACTAGTGTCGCTACTTTTAGTGATGAGATGGTCCCACCAAGCCTGATTTTTATTCTCCTAAATGATCATTTCTCTAGGTCACATTTCGCTAGCTTCGGGGGGGGGGCAGCTTAGAGGCGTATGGGATGCATCAGGTTCATCTTGCACAAAAATTCTGTGCTATATTACACAGGCCACCACTTCCATTTTAATGAATCTGTACTTCTAACCCGCTGCAAATCATTAAGCACAATTGTTTAAAATGGCAATGTACCTCCACATCTCATAAGAACAGAAGAAATAGGAGCAGGAGTCGGCCATTCGGCCCCTCGAGCCTGCTCCGCCATTTAATAAGCTCATGGCTGATCTGATCATGGACTCAGCTCCACTTCCCTGCCCGCTCCCCATAACCCTTCACTCCCTTATCGCTCAAAGATCTGTCTATCTCCAGCTTAAATATATTCAATGACTCAGCCTCCACAGCTCTCTGGCCTGCACCGCCATTCAATGAGTTCATGGCTGAACATGCAACTTCAGTACCCCATTCCTGCTTTCTCGCCATACCCCTTGATCCCCCTAGTAGTAAGGACTTCATCTAACTCCTTTTTGAATATATTAGTGAATTGGCCTCAACAACGTTCTGTGGTAGAGAATTCCACAGGTTCACCACTCTCTGGGTGAAGAAGTCTCTCCTCATCTCGGTCCTAAATGGCTTACCCCTTATCCTCAGACTGTGACCCCTGGTTCTGGACTTCCCCAACATTGGGAACATTCTTCCTGCATCTAACCTGTCTAAACCCGTCAGAATTTTAAACGTTTCTATGAGGTCCCGTCTCATTCTTCTGAACTCCAGTGAATACAAGCCCAGTTGATCCAGTCTTTCTTGATAGGTCAGTCCCGCCATCCCGGGAATCAGTCTGGTGAACCTTCGCTGCACTCCCTCAATAGCAAGAATGTCCTTCCTCAAGTTAGGAGACCAAAACTGTACACAATACTCCAGGTGTGGCCTCACCAAGGCCCTGTACAACTGTAGCAACACCTCCCTGCCCCTGTACTCAAATCCCCTCGCTATGAAGGCCAATATGCCATTTGCTTTCTTAACCGCCTGCTGTACCTGCATGCCAACCTTCAATGACTGATGTACCATGACACCCAGGTCTCGTTGCACCTCCCCTTTTCCTAATCTGTCACCATTCAGATAATAGTCTGTCTCTCTGTTTTTACCACCAAAGTGGATAACCTCAAATTTATCCACATTATACTTCATCTGCCATGCATTTGCCCATTCACCTAACCTATCCAAGTCACTCTGCAGCCTCATAGCATCCTCCTCGCAGCTCACACTGCCACCCAACTTAGTGTCATCCGCAAATTTGGAGATACTACATTTAATCCCCTCGTCTAAATCATTAATGTACAGTGTAAACAGCTGGGGCCCCAGCACAGAACCTTGCGGTACCCCACTAGTCACTGCCTGCCATTCTGAAAAGTACCCATTTACTCCTACTCTTTGCTTCCTGTCTGACAACCAGTTCTCAATCCATGTCAGCACACTACCCCCAATCCCATGTGCTTTAACTTTGCACATTAATCTCTTGTGTAGGACCTTGTCGAAAGCCTTCTGAAAGTCCAAATATACCACATCAACTGGTTCTCCCTTGTCCACTCTACTGGAAACATCCTCAAAAAATTCCAGAAGATTTGTCAAGCATGATTTCCCTTTCACAAATCCATGCTGACTTGGACCTATCATGTCACCTCTTTCCAAATGCACTGCTATGACATCCTTAATAATTGATTCCATCATTTTACCCACTACTGAGGTCAGGCTGACCGGCCTATAATACCCTGTTTTCTCTCTCCCTCCTTTTTTTAAAAGTGGGGTTACATTGGCTATCCTTCCCTCGATAGGAACTGATCCAGAGTCAATGGAATGTTGGAAAATGTCTGTCAATGCATCCGCTATTTCCAAGGCCACCTCCTTAAGTACTCTGGGATGCAGTCCATCAAGTCCTGGGGATTTATCGGCCTTCAATCCCATCAATTTCCCCAACACAATTTCCCGACTAATAAGGATTTCCCTCAGTTCCTCCTCCTTACTAGACCCTCTGACCCCTTTTATATCCGGAAGGTTGTTTGTGTCCTCCTTAGTGAATACTGAAACAAAGTACTTGTTCAATTGGTCTGCCATTTCTTTGTTCCCCGTTATGACTTCCTCTGATCCTGACTGCAGGGGACCTACGTTTGTCTTTACTAACCTTTTTCTCTTTACATATCTATAGAAATTTTTGCAATCCGTCTTAATGTTCCCTGCAAGCTTCTTCTCGTACTCCATTTTCCCTGCCCTAATCAAACCCTTTGTCCTCCTCTGCTGAGTTCTAAATTTCTCCCAGTCCCCGGGTTCGCTGCTATTTCTGGCCAATTTGTATGCCACTTCCTTGGCTTTAATACTATCCCTGATTTCCCTTGATAGCCACGGTTGAGCCACCTTCCCTTTTTTATTTTTACGCCAGACAGGAATGTACAATTGTTGTAGTTCATCCATGCGGTCTCTAAATGTCTGCCATTGCCCATCCACAGTCAACCCCTTAAGTATCATTCGCCAATCTATCCTAGCCAATTCACGCCTCATACCTTCAAAGTTACCCTTCTTTAAGTTCTGGACCATGGTCTCTGAATTAACTGTTTCATTCTCCATCCTAATGCAGAATTCCACCATATTATGGTCACTCTTCCCCAAGGAGCCTCGCACAACGAGATTGCTAATTAATCCTCTCTCATTACACAATCATGACTCTCTGAGAGAAGAAATTCCTCCTCATCTCTGTTTTAAATGAGCGACCCCTTATTCTTAAAATATGACCCTAGTTCTAGATTCCTCCATGAGGGGAAACATTCTTTCTGCATCTACCCTGTCAAGCCCCCTCAGAATCTTATACATTTCAATAAGATCACCTCTGCTTCTTCTAAGCTCTAATGAGTATAGGTCCAACCTGCTCAACCTTGCTTCATAAGACAACCCCTTCATCTCAGGAATCAAGCTCGTGAACCTTCTCTGAATTGCCTCCCATGCAAGTAGATCCCTCCCTAAATAAGGAGGCCAAAACTATACGCAGTACGCCAGGTGTAGTCTCACCAATACCCTGTACAGTTGTAGCAGGACTTCCCCACTTTATACTCCATCCCCCTTGCAATAAAGGCCAACATTCCATTTGCCTTCCTAATCACTTGCTGTACCTGCATACTAACTTTTGTGTTTCATGTACAAGGACCCCCAGATCCCTCGGTACCGCAGCATTTTGTAATCTCGCCCCATTAAAAAATAATTTGCTTTTTTATTTTTCCTACCAAAGTGGATAACCTCACATTTCCCACATTATACTCCATCTGCCAAATTTTTGCCCACTCACTTAGCCTAGCCAAATCCCTTTGCAGATTCTTTTAGAGTCCTCCTTTCGACTTGCTTTCCCACCTATCTTTGTATCATCAGCAAATTTGGCAACATTACACTCACTCCCTTCATCCAAGTCATTAATATAGATTATAAATAGTTGAGGCCGCAGCACTGATCCCTGTGGCACCCCACGCTTTAGTTTGCCAACCTGAAAATGACCCATTTATCCTGACTCTGTGTTTTGTTCGTTAGTCAATCCTCTATCCATGCTAATATATTACCCCCAACCCCGTGAGCTCTTGTGCAGTAACCTTTTATATGGCACCTTAGCGAATGCCTTCTGGAAATCCGAATATATGGCATCTACTGGTTCCCCGTTATCTACCCTGCTCGTTATATGCTCAAAGAACTCCAGCTAATTTGTCAAACATGATTTCCCTTTCATAAAACCATGCTGACTCTGCTTGATTGTATTATGCTTTTCCAAATGTCCTGCTACTACTTCCTTAATAAAGGACTCCAGCATTTTCTCAATGACAGATGTAGGCTAACTGGTCCATAGCTTTCTGTCTCCCTCCTTTGTTAAATAGGAGGGGTTACATTTGTGGTTTTCCAATCCTCTGGGACCTCTCCAGAATCCAGGGAATTTTGGTAGATTACAACCAATGCATGCACTATCTCTGCAGCCATTTCTTTTAAGGCCCTAGGATGCAAGCCATCAGGTCTCGTATCATCAGATGCATTCCCCTCATATGTGGGGAACATGTCCCTGCCCCTCACATGTCCCTTCACATTATTCTCTCTCCCTCCCAGGGAAAAGCTGTTCCATGACCAGTGTCACAAAATTACAATCGGGAGAGGAGCAGTCATGCTGGGAACCCTGAGCACCTGTAAAGAGGAAGCAGAACAGATTGTGGGCAGACAACAACTACTTGTATTTACATAGCATCTTCAACGCAGTACAGCTGTTCCAAGGCGCTTCCCAAGAGTATTAATTGGATAAAAACTGACACCAAGCCACATAAGCAGATATTGGGACAAGTGAGGAAAAGGGATCAAAGAGGTAGGTTTTAAGGAGTGTTTTAAAAGTGGAGAGAGAGATAGAGAGGTTTGCAAGGATATTCCAGAGCCCAGGGCCCAGGCAGCTGAAGGCACGGCCACCAATGGTGGAGCGATGGAAATCGAGAATGTACAAGAGGCCAGAATTGGAGGAGTGCAGAGATCTTGACGATTATAGCGTTGGAGGAGATTACACAGATAGGGAGGGACAAGACCATGGAGGGATTTGAAGAGAAGGATTAAAATTTTAAATTGGAGGTGTTTCCAGACCAGGAGCCAATGTAGGTCAGTAAGCACAGGGGAACCGGTGGGAGAGGATGAGCTTGGAGGTGAAGATGGGAAATGCTCACCATAGGGAGCTTTATCTGCTTTCACACAGTGCTGCAATATTCTTACACTCGGCCGTCACTCCTTCAAGCGGTGAATGTTGCTGTGTACACAGCAAAAAGAGCTCTTCTGTGTTTCACATTATTGAGGAGATCTGACAGGAAGAGGCCGGTCATAACGTGGACCACACACATACTGGGGAATCTGCTGCCCGATCCACAGCCTGAAATGCTGCTTCTCGCTCTCCAATTCTGTACAAGCATGCATTAGACTGTTATCAATTAGGACAAGTGCTCCAGTCCTAAAAGGCTCGGACTAAAGACGTTAACTTTCAAATCTATTGATTACAAGCAAGCAAATATGTTTCTTATACTTACAAATAGGATACCCATCGTGGACCAGGAGCATTGCCAATCCAAGCTATTCCTCATCAGAAGTATTACACAGAAGATGACTTGCATTCTATTTCATACCCTTTCTATGACACATGTACTTCGGTCAACTCTCGCAGTATGTATTATCCCATTGCCTGTGGACAGATAGTCACCTGTATTGTCCAGTTCTGCAGCACAGACGTTCAGTCTTGGCTCTTAATAGCTGCAGCATCCGTCTTTTGGATGAGGCGCTAAACCGAGGCCCCTTCTGCCTGCTCAGGTAGACATGAATGATTCCATGGCAGTATTTCAAAGGAATATTTTATCTCTCAGATAGCATCACTAAAAAGCAGATTTATCTGGTCATTGTTACATTGCTCTTTGTGGGACCTTGCTGTGAACAATTTGGCTGCTACATTCCAACAATGACTATGCTACATTTCATTGGCTGTGAAGCACTTTGGGACGTCCTGAGATTGTGAAATGTGCAATATAAGTGCAAGTATTTATTTTTAAGGTTTTCTGCCTCTTGGTTTTACTTAGTGTCCATGGAAACCCCCTCCCACTGAACGATTTTAATTTACACTCATCCAAGAATCTATTGCTTAAACCCAGTTCTACACCCACCGAGATGTCTACGTTCCTCTAATTCTGCCCTCTTGAGCATCCCTGATTATAATCGCTCCACCATCGGTGGCCGGCCTTCAGCTGGCTAGGTCCTAACTCTGGAATTCGATCCCTAGATCTCTCGGTCTCTCTTCTTCTCTTTCCTCCTTCATACCTACCTCTTTGATTAACTTTTGGCCATCTGCCGTAACATCTCCTTACATGGCTCGGTGTCAATTTTTTTTAATAACCCTCCTGTGAAGCGCTTTGGGAGATTTTATTATGCTGAGAAGCATCTGCCCGTCCTTACTTGTTTTGCTATTCAATTCCGAATGGTATCGAGCAGATTCCTCTCAATGGAGTCGTGCTTCCCGTAAACATTCCAATCATTTATTACTCCCCATAGTCAGAGTTTGGCCAGAATTTTCTGAACCTGCGCGGGTCGGATGCGGGTGGGAGGGTCGTGATCCTGTTGCTGCTTCCATCCACTGCAGAAATGACTTTGTGATAATGGGGCCTATTAAGCCCGCCCTGCGTGTTACCCGGCCCAATTAAATGGTGCGGGTCTGATGATGTCATCCATGACATGTTTTCTGTTGATATATTTAAAAGGACCTTGACCACATTGCATTTCAAGGTTCATTTAGGAGGTTTTCATTGCTCCAAACAGCTGGACAGAGGGCTACACAGAGGCAGAGGGCTGCACCCAGGTTCTCCGATGACTCCCTCCATATGTTTGTGGAGGGAGTCAGAGCACACAATGGCCAAGTCTACCCCTGTACAGTTGCAGGAGGAGCAGACTTTGGCGGGGCCATCACAGGCTCCAAAACACAGAGGTCGACCGCCAAAAGGGTCTGCAGTCGCAGCAGGGAGGTGAGCAGCTGCCTCTACATCTGCTGAAGCCACAGGGGTTGCACCTTGTAGAAGGACGCGTAAGAGAAAGATTCACAAGGGTTGTGTTATGTATATAACTCAAAAGACTTGTAACTGTAAACTCACTCAGGTGTAAACCTGGTTCAACTGTATTCGTGCCCAAAGTGCACAGATGACATAGTACTCACACTTATATACCAGGGCCCGTGCACACGCGCGTACAGCCCAATGACCTCCAAGAGTGGCGCCCCCTGGTGTCTAGTGACCCTAAGCATCAATACATAACAACATCCCCCTTCAAGATCTTAGTATCAGTCTCTTTACAAATTAAAGACTGTCTGGGGCTTTCTGCTCACGAGTTAATCGTCTCAGTTCAACTCCAGTTCTGGGCGATCATTCTGAGTCAGTTATGACTGGAGGCTGAGTAACCGATCTGATGGGAGTGGTGATGACCATGTCAGAGACTGAAAGTCCAGATTCAGTAGTGACAGCAGAGTATTCTTGTTATGTTCAGAATAACTCCACAAGACTGTATTGTAAGCTCAAACTGTTGTGACCTTGGTCTCTTTATTCAGACTCCAGAGTGAGGAAGCAGCATGGTGGATTATCTTTTATACCTAATTGCCCAGAGTGCACAGGTGACTCTTAAGTCTCCCACAGGTGTGCCCCCTGGTGGCAAGTCTTACATATTGGTGAGGTTTACATACATACATAACATCACTCCCCCCCCGCCCCCCTCCCAAAGTCTTATGTACAAGTTGAGGCGATCTGGCGCTCTGCGTTCCCGGTTCGATCGCCTGGGTTGAAGTCCTGGCATGGGTGAGTTGGTCGGATCGTTGGTCTGATGGGTATGGTGGGTATGGTGGGTTCATCCTCGTGGTAGACAGCGAGGTCGATTGTGTTAGTGGGTCACTGCGGGCCAGGTCCTTTCACAGTGATTCCTGGTTATCTGTAGTTCGCAGTTTGGTCTGGTCCAAATGCTTTCTGCGTTTACCCAATACATGGTTTCACAACAAACACTCATCACAAACACTCCATTCCCCTCTTTGGCTAATACAGTGCTAGCAGCCCATCTGGGGCCCTGAACACGGTCTACATCATTTATTCTGATGTCACGGGGGGGAGCCGTACGATCATGGTACATTCTCTGGAAGGCTCGGTTCTGAGCGATTCAGTCCGGTGACTGCGTAGCACCCGGGATAGCCGGGTCTGTAGGGAGTCTACCGTGATACGTGTGGTGCTTGGCTTTATGATTTGGGCTGCCCGCTCCGGACTATTGTCGCTGACCCGAAGGTCTGGCAAGCCAAGGATGGTCGATATGGCTTTGAGACTTTCAGTAGTGGCGGGAGGCCGCGTGATCCCCATGGATCCTGGGCCATGGTATGGAGGCCCCGATCCACCGACTGTGTGTAGCCTCCCTGCCTTTCTTTGCAACGATGCAGAGTTTCCCCACAGGGGGCAATCTGATGGGATGAGCAATTCGTCTTTGCGATGGATAAGCTGCAACATCCCATCCAGCGGTTCGCCGTTGGCAGGCAGTAACATGGGATCCTGGCTGGTCCTGGTCCAGGTCCTGAACTGCGGAGCCGTTATGGTTGACCCCTCGCTTTCTAGCACTTCCATAACAATGAGCCGGTCTGCGGGCTGCGCCGTTTCCACCCTGGTAGTGGGCAACGATAGCCAACTGAGGGCAGTAGCGCCATTCTCAGTGCCTGGCCCGTGGCGGATCATGTTACAATGCATAGACAGTGTTAGACATATTTAAAACAAAGCATTGATAATGGTGCCTCTATTCTCCCAAAACTGAGAGATAGGCAGCTTGTCTGACTCGAGCAAATACTGGGACACTCTTTGGTATGTCTCTTTTGTCCCGTGAACACAGGCTACTGCTTTTGTTACCTTATTGGATACATGTACAACCGGTTGGGGTTCGCCCGATATTTTGGCTTGCTGCACAACACGCCCGACCCCGTCTGATAACACATCACTTGCTACAAATACTTTGTCAGATACATATACGACTGGTTGGTGTTCGCCCGCTACTTTGGCTTGTTGTAAGGTACCCCTGACCCAATATGATAATACATCATTGGCTGCGAAAGAGCGCTCACATGGGTTACACAGTGCAAACAATTTATTGGAGCGTAGTGGGTTCCTGGCCTTCTCAGCGGCCGCCCCTTTACCTTTGCCCCAAGCCCGGTCGTCTTCCTTGCTGGGCAACACATGCCTCTGTTTCGTTGCGTCGACATCCTGTGGTCTGGACGCTCTCTCGTCCCGTGGTCTGGACGCACTTTCATCCTGTGGTCTGGACGCACACTCATCCGTGTCCATGATGCCGACTGCCGCGATCTTCTTCTCCAGGGATTTTGCCTCTGGCGTCGGAAAGACGCATTCGGATCGTTTCGGCCGGATTCCCACTCTGCTTAGTCGACCTGGGGCCTTTTCCATCGTCGTGAAGAGGTCGTCGGCTTTGGGTGGTGGGTACCGCGCCTGTACCACTGCTCGGTTGATCTTTACCTCCTCGTGGTCGTGATGAGTGGCCTGTGCCTCGGGGATATGCAAATGGTCTGCACTTCGATGCCTGGTCCAGCTGAAGGTGGGGGCTTGCTCAGCCTTTGAGCAAGGGAGACTTCGTTCGCCCGAGAAATACACAGAGGTCTTCCCAGTTCCATCGAATCTTCCCCATCCACCTTCTACCAAGCAGCGTTGGCCCATCACCTGAAACAATCCACAGTGGTAAATTGTGCACCGCTCCCTCATGGGATACTCTTATATCCGTACGACCAATAACTGGTATCAGTTCCTTGGTGTAGGTGCATAGCTTTGCCTGAATCGGGATCAACTTGGGTCATTGTGCTCTGTCGCCCCACAGCCTCTCGAATGCCTTCTGGCTCATTATTGATTGATCGCCCCCGTGTCCAGTTCCATGGAGACTGGAGTGGCGTTGAGTTTAACTTTTAACATTATCGGAGAGCTTTTGGTGGTGAAGGTGTGTACCCCATATACTTCCTCTTCATCCTCAGGTTGGGTTGCCTCTCCTGCTCGTTCAGCGTGATCCTCACTGGATCGGTCGTTCTCCCCTGGCTCTGCCACGTGATGAGTCACAGGTTGTTTGTACATTCGCTGGAGGTGTCCCATTGTTCCACAGCCCTTGCACACATAGTGCTTGAATGGACATTGATGGGCTCTATGACTGCCCTCGCAGCGCCAACATGGTGTTAATGGATACGCATTCACGCCCCACGGCGGACTCTGAGTCACCCTAGGCCGAGGTCTGGCCTCTGCGGTCGTGTGGGCCCTGCCATGTACAGTTCTGCCTGCTGAAAGCATTATTTTATGCACAGTACTTGCCGGTGAGCTTCGATTCTGTGCAGATATCTGTTTCGTGTTGTCGCTCATGGATATGAAAGCCTGGGCTATTGTGATGGCCTTGCTCAGATCTAGGGATTCGACAGACAGCAGTTTGCAAAGAATGACCTCGTGGCCGATTCCAAGCATGAAAAAGTCCCGCAACATTTCCCCCAAAGATCCTGCAAATTCGCACTGTCTTGCAAGGCGTCTTAGATCGGCGACAAAGCTCACCACATTCTAGCGCTTGGAGCGATGGTGCATGTAAAAGTGATACCTGGCCATTAAGATGCTCTCCTTCGGCTTGAGGTGTTCCCGAACCAGGGTGCACAGTTCTGTGTAAGTCTCGTCCGTTGGTTTGTCCGGTGCCAGCAGATTTTTGAGGATGCCATATATCGAAGACCCATGTACGGTGCGGAGAATTGCACTGCACTTGACCGCCGTCTCAGCCTTGTCCAGTTCGTTGGCCACAAAGTACTAGTCAAGACGCTCAACGAAGGCTTCCCAATCATCACCCTCAACAATTCTCTCAAGAATACCAATGGCAGCCATTACCATGTGAAAGCTCGTAATCCATTACTCGGCGCCAATTTGTTATGTTCGGAATAACTCCACAAGACTATTTTGTAAGCTGAAACTGTTGTGACCTTGGTCTCTTTGTTCAGACTCCAGAGTGAGGAAGCAGCATGATGGATTACCTTTTATACGTGCTTGCCCAGAGTGCACAGGTGACCCTTGGGTCTCCCACAGGTGTGCCTCCTGGTGGCAAGTCTTACATATTGGTGAGATTTACATACATACCTAACAATTCTGATGAAGGAACATTGGCTGGCTGGTCACTGACTGCATCTTCCGCAAATGGTTCCAGTTCAGCCATGTGCCGCAGTTTTATCTGATCATCATGTTTCCTGCATGTTTGCCCATTCTTGAGCATGACAATAAACACTCTATTACCCTCCTTGGCCGTAACAGTACCGGCGATCCACTTTGGACCTTTACCATAATTCAGCACATAAACTGGATCGTTGACCGAAATGTCACGTGACACAGCAGCGCGATCATGATACCATTGCTGATTTTGACATCTGTTTTCAACACGATCATTCAAATCAGGATCGACAAGAGAAAGCCTGGTCTTGAGACTTCTCTTCATCAGTAGTTCAGCAGGGGAGACCCAGGTAAGATTGTAACTAAGCAGTGTATAGGTCAAGTGAGACTGCAGTGAACCCTGAGTTACACGTTTCATGCTTTGCTTGATCGTTTGAACCGCACGCTCTGCTTGACCATTAGAAGCAGACCTTACGTGTCTAATACCATTAAGTTTTATGAACTCCTGAAACTCCAGACTTGTGAAGCACGATCCGTTGTTGCTCACAACAACGTCAGGCAAGCCATGAGTAGCAAACATGACACAAAGGCTCTCAATAGTAGCTGTTGACGTACTGGATGGCACAATAATGCATTCTATCCACTTTGAATATGCATCCACCATAACAAAAAACATCTTTCCTAGGAAAGGGCCCGCAAAATCGATGTGTATCTCAATCATGGTTTAGATGGCCACGACCAAAGACTCAGTGGAGATTCCGCTGGTACTTTACTTAGCTGCATGCAAGTATTGCACTGATGCACACATGATTCCAGATCAGAGTCAATTTTAGGCCACCAAACATGAGCCCTAGCAATGGCTTTCATCATGACAATGCCCGGATGAGTGCTATGTAGTTCACATACAAATTTTTCTCTGCCTTTCTTAGGCATAACAACACGATTGTCCCACAGTAGGCAATCTGACTGAATGGACAGTTCATCTTTGCCACGGTGGAAGGTTTGGTCTCATCACACATTTCCATAGGTTTGCAGACCAATCACCACTGAGGACACAACATTTCACAACCGATAAAATAGGGTCATGGCTGGTCCAGATCCTAACTTGTTGAGCAGTGACAGGGGTTCCTTCACTCTCAAAAGCATCCATTAATAGCAGTAGATCTGCAGGTTGAGGTGTCTCCATATCTGCTGTGGGCAAAGACAAGACGCCTCAGTGCATTGGCACAATTCTCAGTGCCCGGTCTGTGACGAATGACATAATCATAGGCAGACAACGTCAACGCCCAGCTCTGAATGCGGGACGATGCATTGGTATTAATATCTTTGTTTTCCAAAAATAATAAAATAAGTGGCTTGTGATCCATTTCAAGTTCAAAACGAAGACCAAACAGGCACTGATACATCTTTTTGACCCCATACATACAGGCCAAAGCTTCTTTTTCTGTAAGCTCTTTCCGCTTTTGACAAACTTCTCGAAGCATATGCAACAGGTTGTAGCTTACCCGACTCATTTGCTTGTTGGAGTACATAGCCAACCCCATGTGATAAAGCATCACAGGCCAATACAAGACACTTACACAGATCATAGTGAACAAGCAGCTTGTTTGAACAGAGCAGATTCTTAGCTTTCTCAAAAGCTCAATCTTGAGATACACCCCAGACCCAGTTGTTACCTTTGCTGAGCAGCATGTGCAGTGGCTCAAGTAAGGTGCTCAATCTGGGTAAAAAGTTACCGAAGTAGTTGAGTAGCCCAAGGAATGAATGCAGCTCCGTCACATTCTGAGGTCTGAGTGCATTTTTGATGGTCTTGGTTTTCGAATTTGCAGTTGGTGAGAGGCGGGAGCAGCGTCAGAGTGGCCTATAAAAGGCCCAGCGGGTGTTCCACAGGCAGCGGCAGTTGGTGAGAGGCGGGAGCAGCGTCAGAGTGGCCTATAAAGGCCCAGCGGGTGTTCCACAGGCAGCGGCAGTTGGTGAGAGGCGGGAGCAGCGCCGGAGCGGCCTATAAAGGCGAGCTTGTGCAGCTACAGCGGGGAGAGAAGGCAAAAAAAAATTGCCAATGCCCGGTTCAACCAAAGAAGGAAACTTCTTCAGCACTTGAGCACACAAAGTGTCATCCACCGAAGACAATGGTTTGATATCATTCCAGTTCCATTTGATTTTCTCAAGCCAATTCCTGCCGAACAGCGTTGGACCATTGCCTGGGACGATCTATAATGGTAAATCGGGAACCACACCATCATACGACACCTTGACTGCTGCACTGCCAATCACCGGTATGAGTTCCTTAGTGTAAGTACACAACTTGGCACTGACTAGACTCAGCTTAAGCTTCACCGCCTCAGTATCCCACAGCTTGTCGAATGTTCTTTGGCTCATTATCGACTGACTCGCATCCTTGTCCAGCTCCATTGATACAGGCACGCCATTTAGCTTTACATTAACCATTATCAGTTGGCTCTTCGTCAGGAATGAATACAGACCATACACTTCCTCCTCGGATATCTCGGGTTGCATATCCGGGCCAGCACTAGACTGGTCATCACCAGCAATGTGATGAGCAGCAGCATGCTTGCTCAGTTGTGGACACATTCGTTGAAGATGCCCCACTTTCTAACAGCCGTTACAGATGTATTGTTTAAACTGACACTGATGAGGCCGATGATTGCCCCCACAATGCCAACAGGATGAAATCGGATTCGTACCAGTTGGCGGACTTTGAGTAGCTACAGGTTTCACATAAGCAGTCGAGTAGGCCCTGCCATAAGCAACTCTGCCAGACGACGACACAATCTTGTTTACAGTACTTGCCATGGAGCTCTGACTCTTCGATGGTATCTGCCTTAAATTATCATTAGTCGCCATGCATGCCTGGGCAGTCGCGATGGCCTTGCTCAAATCCAGCGTTTCTGCAGCCAACAATTTTCGAAGGATCACATCATGGTTGATGCCGATCACGAAGAAATCTTGCAGCATGTCTTCCAACGCGTTTCCGAACTTACACGGCTCAGCCAGATGTCTTAGGTCGGCGACGAATCCCGACACATCCTGGCCCTCAGCACGAACATGTGTGTAGAAGCAATAGCGTGAGATGATGATCCTCTCTTTTGGCTTGAGATGTTCACGCACCAGAGCGCACAACTCTTCGTAGTCTTTGTCCGTTGGATGTGCAGGCGAGAGAAGATTCTTTGAGGCCATAAATTGTTGGACCACAAACGGTGAGGATAACTGCCCTGTGCCTAACTGTGTCACCGGCTTCCTCCATTTTGTTGGCCACAAAGTACTGATCTAGGCGGTTGATAAAATCCGCCCAATCCTCGCCATCCACGAATCTCTCCAAAATTCCAATGGTGCCCATTGTGCATGCAAAGGTTCTTACGTTACCTCGTTGCCAAATGATATGCATATAATAACTCGAAAGACTTGTTACTGTAAACTCACTCAGGTGTAAACCTGGTTCAACTTTATTCGCGCCCAAAGTGCGCACGTGACATGGTACTCACTTATATATCAGGGCCCGCGCATACGCGCATACAGCCCGATGGCCTCCAACAGTGGCGCCCCCTGGTGTCTAGTGACCCCAAGAATCAATACATAACAGGTAGGCAGTTGGGTGTTTTAGTCAATGTCAATGGTAAGTTTCCGTTACTGTATTGTCAACCATTAAAATCTTTATTATCACCACTTTGCCATCTTTGAGACATTTGTCTGCACCTTTGGAAGTGACTTAGTGAGTTGTAGTGACTGATGAAACACAATGGAAACTCCAGCAATGGTGGTCAGTGTAAAAGGAATGGCTTGGTTATCGTAGGGATTCTTTATGGTGTTGCTGTGGGGTGGTGCCAACCTGGTGCAGCATGTGGCAGCCATATGGGTGTACAGCATAAAGTTAAGTAAACCTAGCCAAGGTGAAGCTATCCCTAGCCTCCTGGGCAGCAATGTGGTCGGGTGCTGATACCCTCTGTCCTGTGCAGCATCAGGTGATTAAGGAGAAGGTTGGTGGTATTGTTGGTGCTGCTGGTGTTGGGGCTCATCGTAGACTGATTCTGAGGACCAAGGTGAGACAGTATAAATGCCACCCATGTTGCTGGAATAGCTGGCAGGTCAAGTAGATTTGACAGAAGCAATCTTACAGGTACCATGATAAACTGCGCAAGGCTGTGGATAGGGGGAATCACGACGGCTTACGCGCGTACGAATCACGACTGCTAGCGAGGAACGGAGAGACTGTATCGCGTTCACAAAGAGCTGTGCAGACCAATCGAAAGGAACAACAAGGCCTGTATTGTAAGAATTCGGCGACATCAGTTGTGATCAAGAGCAAGGGACATTGACTGTGACAATTGGCAAAACAGTGCATTTAAATTGTAGCACCAGAATGACGGATATCTCTAGGTTCCTGGAATCAAGATCAGGGAAAGGGTGGATGGGGAATTTACAGCGGGAATAACTGTTATGTGGATGGATGCGCACACAGTATGTTTCAATCAGAGAGTAGGATGTGTGCCAGCGGACAGTGTGCAAGTACAGTGCGTGAAAAGTTACTCCGGAATACCCTGACAAGGGGAGAAGGGATGGGGAAAGTGCCCAATCTTTGAGTGCACCGATTATTATGATTGGTGTTGGAAGATGTTTCCCCGTGATAATCCAAACTACCACCGCCCCACCAACCACTCAAGTAACAATAGAAACCTCAACAAACACACCAACCACCCGGGCCCCTCTTACATGTCCCGTACACACACAGGGACCAAAGAGTGGGATTGTGATACGCTCAGAAGGGGTCCAACTATATGATAATGTGAACCCTGAGATCCTTCCAGTAATCGTGAACCTCACTGACTTGGGTTTGTCAGTCCCAGGCCTGTACTGTTGACCTACACTGCTGGTTGCCTGTCTCCTAATTCAGTGCTTGGTTCCGCAGAAGAATATGTCACATGGTGTTGCTGGAAATGAAACTGAACACCTTTCACTTTTAGTGTCTGGAAATCGTACACTGAGTAAAATATATCTGGTGTAATTATGAATGATTCAGTACAAGTTCTGTTTTACACCAGTGGAATATTACGGTCGAGGAAAAATACATGAAGATATTGTGCAAGAACTAGATATTTCCAGATGTGCAGGAGGGCCAGGGATTCTGTGTATTCTGTTTGTCTACAAAGTGTCTCGTGTAAATGAAGACCTCCAAGATGCTCTACAGTGGATCGCAAGTAATTACTCTTGACCTGTGTTACTCTTTGTCTCTTTCTCTAGATTTTTCTCTGGTATTTTTCCCCATTTTCATGAGCTCTGGTTTTTCCGGCTCTTCCCTCCCTATCTGACTGTGCATGTGTGTGGTCCCGGGATAGATTAATTTAAAAGTACAAATGAACTTGCATTTCACAACTTTGGGCAGTTGCAAAGCATTTTACACTAAAAATGAAGTACTTTTGAAGTGTAGTCACTGTTGTAATGTAGGAAATGTGGTGGGGAATTTGCGCACAGCAAGCTCCCACAATGTGGTATGATTTCAGGGATTAATATCGGCCAGAACATCAGGGTGATCTCCATTGCTCTTCTTCAAAATAGTGGCCATGGGATCTTTTATGTCCATCTGAGGGAACAGACGGTGCCTCAGTTTAACGTCTCATCCAAAAGATGGCACCTCCGACAGTGCAGCGCTCCCTCAGTACTGCCCCTCCAACAGTGCGGCGTTCCCTCAGTACTGCCCCTCCGACAGTGCGGCGCTCCCTCAGTATTGCTCCTCCGACAGTGCGGCGCTCCCTCAGTACTGTCCCTCCGACAGTGTGGCGCTCCCTCAGTACTGTCCCTCCGACAGTGTGGCGCTCCCTCGGTACTGCTCCTCCGACAGTGCGGCACTCCCTTGGTACTGGCCCTCCAAAAGTGCGGCGCTCCCTCAGTACTGTCCCTCCGACAGTGTGGCGCTCCCTCAGTACTGCCCCTCCGACAGTGCAGCGCTCCCTCAGTACTGCCACTCCGACAGTGCGGCGTTCTCTCAGTACTGCCCCTCCAACAGTACGGCGCTCCCTTGGTACTGCTCCTCCGACAGTGCGGCACTCCCTTGGTACTGGCACTGGAGTGTCGGCCTAGATTATGTACTGATCTCTGGAGTGGGATTATGAATTCCCAACCCACTGACTCTGAGACGAGAGAGCTACTCACTGAGCCAAGGCTGACAGAGGTGAGTGGCTGTAGTGTGGAGCAGGAGGACAGACTTGTGGAGATAGCATTATCTCTGAGCCACACCCTGCCACACTAGAGGAGGGCGATAGTGGGTGGACACCACTGAGGTGCAAGATTAAGATGTCGATTCCACTGAGCTAATCAGTGATGTATTACACTGGTGAATTTCCAGCAGTAGCCCAGGAACATGTGTGCATTAGACTGCAGTCAGTGGGTGAAGGGGGCAGGCTGAGCAACTCCCCCTCCGCAGCCCCAGTGTGTCATCGTCATTGTACTGTTTATATGTCAGTCTGCTATCTTACAATAAGAATACCCTGAAATTGAGACAATTAATTGAAATTATTCTGTTGATTCGCACTTTCGAAAATGGGGCAAAAGAAGAGGACATTTGTGCCGTGTTTCTGCTTGACAAGATTTCAGAGAGGAGACGATAACTGACCTCGATTTATTTCATGGAGGAACAAAAGTTTTTCGAGTTCTTTGGAGAGAGTCGAGATTTTTCTGGCCGAGTTTCAGCTGTCCCAAAGCAATTACATAGGTCAGAGAGATAATCAAGCAAAGGAACAGGAGATGACAAGGTAACCATTGCTCTGCTACGCACACTGTGCCTCTTCCCGGGCTCCAGGTTACTGTTGGAGTAAATGTTTCTACATGCAATAGCAGGGGATGTTTAATGCGGGGCTGGAGGTTAAAACCTTGAAAGCTGAAATTGCAGAACAAAACAAAATGCTGAGCCAGTTAAAATTGGACCTGGCCAATGCAAAAGAAAGCCAAGCAAAGCTCAAACCTCTGATTGTGGACTGCCCAGAACAACTGAAGAGTGAAAACAGGGAATGAGGGAGGCAATAGAAAAGAAGAAAGAAGCCATGCAAAAGAAAAATGAGAACAGCATGGAACTTCAGGCTAAGTCGGCAAGTTTTACCAATTTCCAAAACATTGGAACTTACTGCAGTTTATTACAACAAGCCCAACTTGACCATATAGACAGCATGAAGACGGAAATTTGGAATGAAGAAAATGGGCTAGACAGCAAGAAAATGGAGCTGAAAAGGGTTCTCTGCTCAAAGCTTGAACAACAGGACAAGCTACTGATGCAGAGCTATAAGCAGGAAGCCAGCGAGCATTATCTTGATTCAGTAACCACTGAGTGTGATCAGTTTAAGCTTCGAAGGCAGGAAGTAACTGATCAGATTGCTCAAATAAACAGTGAACGTCAACAAGTTCTGACAAAAACCCAGATGTTGTCAGAAAGCTGTGAGAAAGATGTGTCTGAATATCAGAATCTGTATTCCAATTTGCTGACTCATCTGGAACAATATCACGAACAGATGGCCACAGCGACACAGGAGGGAGGGGCGTGAGCAAATGGCAGAGCTAGAGAGAGCCATAAATGAAAGTATTAAGCCCAGTCTGCCTTAATTTAAAATATTTGTACAACTCTGATTTTTCTATGCATTTTTATAATGTTTAACCTTTGGAATAAATGTAAAAATAACAGTTTCTCAAGTTAATGAGCACTGTCTGCTATATATGCTAACGCTGTAGATAGTGTTTAAAGGATTACATGTTCTGTAAATACTGAACCAAGGAGAAAGTAAAACCATACTTATCTAGGAAAAAAAAGCCGTGCGGGACATCACAGAGCTCTGCACCCTACGATCAGTTGCCACACCGGGAGGGAAGGAGGGCTCTGGAAGGGCAGGAAACTCCTGGGGCGGGTGGGGGGGGGGGGGGGAAGAGGGGCGGCGTTCTGATGCTGTTTGATACCTAGTGTGGGATATCTGTAATGAAATGGTAACAGTGACTTGGGAGGGAAATCCCAAACAACACCAAAGAGCCAATGTTTATCTAGGGGTTGAAGATAGACCGCTGACAAAA